>NC_047522.1:20209702-20471612 GCF_902827115.2 Pseudochaenichthys georgianus | reverse complement strand
TATGTCTATGGTTCGGGGTACCAGATATGTTCGGGTGTATTTCCGTCGCACCCGTCATCCGTCATATTCGTCTACTCACCTCCCTCTGCTCCCAGCGCTCTGCTGCCACACATCGGCCGTCTGCGGAACTGCAGCCGGAGGAACTCGGTACAGCTTGTTATGTGTGTGTACTTGTGCACATAAATAATGTTTCTAATTATTTACAATTAAAAAAAATATATATTCTGCGTTACTTTAGCCAACACTTTTATAAGGCCACGAGATTAGATAATTACGAAATGTGTAGATAGAATACATATCTTTCAGGTTGTTATTTTGTCGTTATGTTTCATGTTTTATTTACCTTTTAGTATTTTTATATAGTATCTGAACTTTGGAGAGGAGTTGGGAGACACACGACACATCAAATCACATCTACAGGTCAAGACGAAGTGAATGGACGTACTCTTACCGTGAACATGTTTGTGAAAACGTGTGCAAAGTCTCCGAAAATCCTAATCATAAACTCATATTTGAATTCCCCATGAAAAAACACATCATTCAGTAAAAACAAGGCCCCACTGATCATCTGCTCCCTGATCTCTCTACGAATTGAAAGTACTTATTGCCGGAGATCGCATGCTGTGGTTTTATTAAATGTGCCAAGTGCTAGGACTGTATGATGGAAGAGAACTTTTAGATGTGCAGCTCCACTAACATGGAACAGTCTGCAAAAATAATGGCAAATTACCAAGCTAGTACCACTACATGTTTTTAAAGCTTGGTTGGATGCTACACAATCAGATGCGGTTGGCACCTGTACATGTGGATAGATATGTTGTTCTGTTGTTTTGCCTTTGATGTTATTCCATCCCATTTATCTCAACTCAAGTTAGTATTAAATGCAGACAACTCCAAACTCATGATATTCTCAAATGGCAAAAAGTTAACTTCTTTTCTCCCCAACATTTGTACTGTTCGGGACTGACATTTACATTGAAAGGGTCACTACATACACATATCTAGGTTTTATTATTGATCAGAACTTATCTTTCAAATCACACACTGAAAATGTTGTTTTAAAAATTAGGTTTCTCCGTTCAGACAAGGAAACATTTGATCTCTGCAACGTTTTTACCAGTATTGGATTCAGTATCTGCTTTACATGAATGTCTCTGACCAGTGCCTAAAGAGTTTGGATACTGTGTACCATTGTGCATTGTTTTATTACATATATATATTGTGAGTTTATGAAAATTATTAGTTGGTTACTGTTAGTAAAACACAGTAAGGTTAATACTGGATGTTTGTTACACTTGGATATGTTTTCATTGAACATTCAATTCAATACCTTTATTTATCCAGGTAAAATCCCATTGATATCAATGATGTCTTTTTCAAGGGAGACCTGCAGCAGTAGGTTCCACATGAAGACATAAACATAAACAACATATCTATCCACATGTACAGGTACCAACAGCATCTGATTTTGTAGCATCCAACCAAGCTTTAAAAACATGTAGTGGTACTAGCTTGGTAATTTTCCATTCTTTTTGCAGACTGTTCCATGTTAGTGGAGCTGCACATCTAAAAGCTTTCTTCCATAAGACAGTCCTAGCACTTGGCACATTTAATAAAACCACAGCATGCGATCTCCGGCAATAAGTACTTTCAATTCGCAGAGAGATCAGGGAGCAGATGATCAGTGGGGCCTTGTTTTTACTGAATGATGTGTTTTTTTATGGGGAATTCAAATATGAGCTTATTTTTAGGATTTTCGGAGACTTTGCACACGTTTTCACAAACATGTTCACGCTAGGAGTACTTCCATTCGCTTCGTCTTGATCTGTAGATGTGATTTGATGTGTCGTGTGTCTCCCAACTCCTCTCCAAAGTTCAGATAGCCTACTATATAAAAATACTAAAAGGTAAATAAAACATTAAACAATGACAAAATAACAACCTGAAAGATATGTATTCTATCTACACATTTCGTAATTATCTAATCTCGTGGCCTTATAAAAGTGTTGGCTAAAGTAACGCAGAATATATATATTTTTTAATTGTAAATAATTAGAAACATTATTTATGTGCACAAGTACACACACATAACAAGCTGTACCGAGTTCCTCCGGTTGCAGTTCCGCAGACGGCCGGTGTGTGGCAGCAGAGCGCTGGGAGCAGAGGGAGGTGAGTAGACGAATATGACGGATGACGGGTGCGACGGAAATACACCCGAACATATCTGGTACCTACACCGGGACTTCACAAATTGCAATAGAGAGGCGAAGTCACGCCCATCTACTTCCGGCCCATGGGACCCCGGAAGCGAAAAATTAACATTGAATTCAATGGAGAGAGAACACGTATCTTTTGATCCCATTTGAATTGTGCCACGAACTACACATATGATGTTTGTCAATCTTAAACAATAAGTTCCATGTCAAAAAAGTCACATTTTGTCGTAAAACTGTTGAAATATAAGACTATGAAAAATACGCGACTACAAATCCCAAATCCCATTCTGGCTCGCGTAAGTGATGTCACAGGCGATAATGCTCCAAGTGGTTGCGACTCGTAATTAAAGCGAAGAAGAAGATCTCATAACCGATTTATTCCCTCCAATAAATAAGAGATTGCTAAAAATAAATTCACTTTTACAAGATGCCTGTGTGTGGTACCAGAGCACCCTAGGCAGAAGGTCCATGATCGATTTCGTTATCGTATCATCGGACCTGAGGCCGTATGTTTTGGACACTCGGGTAAAGAGAGGGGCGGAGTTGTCAACTGATCACCATCTGGTGGTGAGTTGGGTCGAGTGGCGGGGGAAGCCTCTGGATAGACCTGGTAAGCCCAAACGTGTAGTTCGGGTGAACTGGGAACGTCTGGAGGAGGCCCAAGTTCAGGAGGCCTTCAACTCACACCTCCGGCGGAGCTTTTCGGGCATTCCTGTGGAGGTTGGGGACATTGAACCAGAGTGGTCGGTGTTCAAAGCCTCTATTGCCGAAGCCGCGGTGGGGAGCTGTGGTCTCAAGGTCCTAGGTGCCTCAAGGGGCGGTAACCCTCGAACCTCGTGGTGGACACCGGTGGTCAGGGAAGCCGTCCGACTGAAGAAGGAGGCCTTCAGGGATTTGTTATCCCGGGGGACTCCCGAGGCAGTTGCAAGGTACCGACAGGCCCGAAGGGCAGCAGCCTCATCCGTGGCCGAGGCAAAGCAGCGGGTGTGGGAGAAGTTCGGAGAAGACATGGAGAAGGACTTTCGGGCGGCACCAAAGTTGTTCTGGAAAACTGTCCGACACCTCAGGAGGGGGAAGCAGGGAACCATCCAAGCTGTGTACAGTAAGGATGGGACGTTGTTGACCTCAACTGATGGAGTGTTGGGACGTTGGAAGGAACACTTTGAGGAACTCCTGAATCCGACAACTCCGCCCTCTATGTTAGAGGCAGAGCTGGAGTATGACGGGGGATCGACACCAATCTCCCGGGGGGAGGTCACTGAGGTCGTCAAACAACTCCACAGTGGCAAAGCCCCGGGGGTGGATGAGATCCGCCCGGAAATGCTGAAGGCTCTGGGTGTTGAGGGACTGTCATGGTTGACACGTCTCATCAACGTTGCGTGGAAGTCGGAAACGGTACCGAAGGAGTGGCAGACCGGGGTGGTGGTCCCCCTTTTCAAAAAGGGGGATCAGAGGGTGTGTGCCAATTACAGAGGCATCACACTACTCAGCCTCCCCGGGAAAGTTTACTCCAAGGTACTCGAAAGGAGGGTCAGGCCGATTGTCGAACCTCAGATTGAGGAGGAACAATGCGGATTTCGTCCTGGTCGTGGAACGACGGATCAGCTTTTTACTCTCGCAAGGATCCTGGAGGGGGCCTGGGAGTACGCTTATCCGGTCTACATGTGTTTTGTAGACTTGGAGAAGGCGTATGACCGGGTTCCCAGGGAGTTACTGTGGGAGGTGCTGCGGGAGTATGGGGTGAGGGGGTCTCTACTCAGGGCCATCCAATCTCTGTACTCCCAAAGCGAGAGCTGTGTCCGGGTCCTCGGCAGTAAGTCGGACCCATTTCCGGTGAGGGTTGGCCTCCGCCAGGGCTGCGCTTTGTCACCAATCCTGTTTGTAATATACATGGATCGGATTTCGAGGCGTAGTCGTGGGGGGGGGGGTCTGCAGTTCGGTGGACTAAGGATTGCACCACTGCTTTTTGCAGATGATGTGGTTCTGATGGCTTCATCGGTCTGCGACCTTCAGCACTCACTGGATCGGTTCGCAACCGAGTGTGAAGCGGCTGGGATGAGGATCAGCACCTCCAAATCTGAGGCCATGGTTCTCAGCAGGAAACCGATGGACTGTCCACTCCAAGTAGGGAATGAGTCCTTACCCCAAGTGAAGGAGTTCAAGTATCTCGGGGTCTTGTTCTCGAGTGAGGGAACAATGGAGCGTGAGATGGGCCGGAGAATCGGAGCAGCGGGAGCGGTATTGCAGTCGCTTTACCGCACCGTTGTGACGAAAAGGGAGCTGAGCCAGAAGGCAAAGCTCTCTGTCTACCGGGCCATTTTCGTTCCTACCCTCACCTATGGTCATGAAGGATGGGTCATGACCGAAAGAACGAGATCGCGGATACAAGCGGCCGAGATGGGTTTCCTCCGCAGGGTGGCTGGTGTCTCCCTTAGAGATAAGGTGAGAAGTTCGGTCATCAGGGAGGGACTCGGAGTTGAGCCGCTCCTCCTTCGCGTCGAAAGAAGCCAGTTGAGGTGGTTCGGGCACCTAGTTAGGATGCCACCTGGGCGCCTCCCTAGGGAGGTGTTCCAGGCACGTCCAGCTGGGAAGAGATCAAGGGGTAGACCTAGGACCAGGTGGAGGGATTATATCTGTTCGCTGGCCTGGGAGCGCCTTGGGATCCCCCAGTCAGAGCTGGTTGATGTCGCCAGGGAAAAGAAAGTTTGGGGCTCTCTGCTGGAACTGCTACCCCCGCGACCCGACCACGGATAAGCGGGAGAAGATGGATGGATGGATGGAAGATGCCTGTGTGCTTTGTACCAGGTTGTAATCACATAAGTGATCAAACCACTTGCTCGTTCTATCGATTCCCGTCTGATGAAAGGACCAGGAGTCGCCGGATCAGACATATCAGGTAATATACATGTTGTGCATGGAACACAGTCAAGTTAGCTACCTAGCTAGTAGCGACGAGTAGCGAGCACGTTAGTTAGCATTACATTACGTAGCCTTGTCATTTTTAGTAGCCTTACCATGAAGTTATTATTTTATTACATGAAGTAAGAGTAAGAGTAGATGGTAAGTATTTCGTGAAACATTTGAAGAGTAGCCTATACTGCGCCATCCACCGGGTGCTATGGAAGCAGTCAGGGAGAGTCGAAGGCAGGCAGGGAGCTTTGCATGACAGATTCTTCTGGACGTGTTTCATTGTGATGACAGTAAGGGTGAGTCAATCTGTTTGTTGGAAAGACAGTAGTTGAGTGATTACTGAGAGAAAATTATTAGAAGAGATAATTATTCAAAGTGTTACTGTTGTGTTACTTTAAAGTGTTGTTACTGACCTTTTTCTCTTTTATTTCCTTTCCCTCACCTGTAACTGCTGAGACCCTGAGGAACATGCACACTGACCTGCTCTGGCAACCTGATTTCCACTGTACGTAATAGTATTTGGTTATGGTATATTATTTATATACATCAAAGGCACAATGCACCCCCCAGAGACACACATGTATTGAGTGTGATATTTTGCATAGGTCAAGTGAAATCATCTTTACACACTAGAAAACTGTAGGAGCGGCAACTTGTTTTGAAATTGAATTTTTAATATCCGAAAATGAAGTTGATCTGTTTTCTTTATTCTTCTCTCTTCCCAGCTCCATCCATCACCGTGCTCTGTTCCTGCAGGTCCTGCTTGCTAATCATTATGCTCATATGTTTTCACACAATTACAAATAAAGTCAATGTATTGTATGACATGAAGTTGTGCTTCATTCGGAGTCAATAATACATTCATTCTGCCTTCATCCATTCTGCCTTCAACTGCACAATGACTGTGGACTGCACCGACATCCATGTAGCTGCCCCCAGTAAGATGAACCAAGCAAAGAGGGTCACTATCATGCCCAAGGACATCCAGCTGCATCCGCGGAGAGAGGGCTTAGACTGACCTGAGACCAGCACACCCAACACAACGGCTCTTTTAAGAGCCACCTACAGTTTCAAAGAGTTGCAATCCTACGTTATTATAATTATTAAACTGGTTCATGTATCACTTAGTTTACTGAACCGTGATGAATGAAAGAAATTAGTGAGGTAGTGGTTTAAAGAAGTTACAAAGACATTAATATATGAGTAACAGGTCAGTGTAAACACAAGCTTCTGTCAATTATGGATCATTCAAACTATATACAAATAATATGTAATAAAGTTCTAAAATAAGTATTCGGTATATTCCTTGATAGCTTTTGGAGAAGGTTGTTTTTAAGTTTACTAAAAATCTATCGTTTCAACTGTTTCACTTTATAAAAAGGAACAGGTGAGTAGAGCATCATTGAGTTTCTTATTCTGTCAGTAAATTATCCAAATGAAATGTTTATCATTATTTTAGTCAACCCTAAACAAATTGATTGTACCTTTTTAATAATGACCTTACATGGTCGGCAAAGTTAAATTAACTTCAATCAAATCTGTTCTGAGAAAAAACTAATAAATGTTTAAAGATAGGAACTTGCCATCCCACTGAAGAACAGTCCGTAGAGATTTAAAGGCGTAGTTGTAGTTCAGTCCAACGTTTCATTTGGATTCATTTCTCCAACAGTCAACTATTTTCATAAAGAATATATATATTTTTCAAAGTCAACTTTATTGTCAATCTTACTCAGTTTGTGTTTATAGACAGAGAGATCAAAAAGACGTTTCCAACAATCCCAAATACGAAAAATTTAATTATACAATTTACAGATATGTAATGTATACAAATATATATATCCTATATACACCATCATGTATAATGATGGTGTATGATGTAGAAGGAAGTGTGGTAGATAACAAGTAAATATAGAGTTGCATACAATGTATGTACAGCAAAAGATGGAATAACTAAGAAGCACGCAGTATAATAATAATTACATGCAACAATTAAATAACTGCTCAGCGTCTCCACCACAATCCCAATCTGCTGTGTCCTGTTTTCCTCCCCTCTGCATAACACCCCATCACACATACGGAACACAACGCAGAGTCTGAGGGTGTTAAGAGTATGTTTATTTAAATGTCCTCCTCTCTACTGGCCAACACAGGGAGCATATGCTGGGTGTAGAATTGTTCCAGGAGGAGGAGATTTCCATGCCATGCAGGGTCTTTGGGGATGAGGATGATGATCGCCTCCTTCGTGGTCCACACAACAAAGTAGCAGAGACTCCGGTCTGTGATGTGCAGCTGCCCTTGGACCTGGTGCCAGTATGGGTGATATATGACCCACCCTCCTCACGGAGACAGAAGGATGGTAACTGGACTGCCTCCGCGATGGTCATGTTCATGTCACCAAAATCCTTGAATCTACACACAGCAAATAAACTCAAATGACACATCGAGATGTAAAAGGAGATCACACATACAGTATAGAATATCCTGTATAGTCGATATAAAACTGGCCGCTTCAATCTGAAGAGCAACTAAAACAAAACACGGGAGTTTACCTTGTTCTTGTGAACACTAATGTTATCCACAGCATACACACAGACCACGAAGTTCTAAAGGAGAACACTAGTTACTGAAACAAAACACGTTAGTGTACCTTGTTAGCTAATGTTAGCTAGCTGACATTAACGTTACACATTGCACTCATATTACTCACCAACATCTTGTAAAGCCGGTCCCGCTGCTCTTACAGAACCGACTAACTCCCCTTTCGTGTATGTACAGCTCTCAACGTGTCCAGACTTGTAGTCACCTCGTTTTATACTTTTATTCTCATTCTGAAAGAAACAGGTGAAATTTGCTAACGTGACGGCCATCTTTGTGATGGTGACGCGTATTGTGCGAGACGAGAGACCTGTAGTTCACTCAGCGGTTTCACACAAAAAAATGTGTAACTTCACAGTTTTACGACACATTTTAATTTTTTTGACTTGCAAAATATTCTTTTAAATTGACAAACATCATATGTGTCATTCGTGGCACAAGATAACCTTTCTCTCTCCATTGACTTCAATGTATAATTTTACGCTTCCGGGGTCCCATGGAGGCTCCCGGAAAGGGAGGGACTTCGCCTCTCTATACCGACAAGGAGCCGTACACATGCCGCAGTTTCTGCGTGGCTGTGTCTTTAGCTGAAAGCCCAGTGGCAATCTGTCATACTGATCATACAGATCATACAGTCAATAACTTTGTTGTTATTAGCATCTGGTTAGCTAGCTATGCTAACGAGTATAAGAAGCTTTTTCTCCAACCAGTGAGGTAAAGGCACATCTTTATATGATCATTATAGTTATAAAAAAATAAGAGAATAAAGTAAACAGGAATAAAATACTATATGATAGTAAAAAAAAGTTATTATTAATAAACAAGAATACAGTTTAAAAAGGGAGTGATTTGTAAAATATCCATAAAGAAAAGAATCTGCTTCCAGTTCTGTTTCATGTGGGTGTTGAGAGATGTGTCCATAGATCTATTAATTTTACTCTCAAAGTGCATCAGATTGATGCTTTTAACTTCCCGGAGCATGCCCCTCCCGGACCCCCCTCGATGAGGTTAGATCTCCCCCACTTAAATCATGTCCACATGGATATGAAACTAAATACATTTGCACACATCTTGTGTCCATATACTTCTGTTTTGGTTCTTATGCCACGGTGCATGCATGCGCGGGTCATGGTCAAATATCTGGATTAAGAGGTTGCTTTTTCTTTGCACAGCATGAAAGAAAGGCGAAATGAATGGGCTGTGATTTTAGTTTTTTAAGCAGAGGTTGAGTTCAATAATTTGTACGGCCCTCGGAGGATGTTGTAAAAATTGTAATGGCCCTTGAGAAGAAAAAGGTTCCCCACCCCTGATCTAGATCCTCTGTCTCGAGACAGTTAACTAGCGGGCCTTCTAGAACACCCTGGAACCGAGGGGAACTCTAAAAGAATACGCCCATTGGCTACAAATCAATATATGATTGGTTGATCAAACTGTCAGTCCAAACGTACGCTCTCATTCAGTGCAACGGCCAGGGCATTCTATCAAGGATGTAGAATACCTTGGTTGAAGGATGTTCGACCCAGAGACCCAGAACAAGATCTGATTGGTTGCTTTCTTTTCTAACACAAAACCACTGAAATGCGACGTGCATGGTCCGAGAAGGACAAACAAATCAACGTAACACTGTAATATTACAGATCAACAACACAGCTACGATTCTCATTTATTCACTTTATATACATTTTATTTATATAATTAAATCGATTTTTTGCTTGTTTTATCTGAGTGTTCCCGGGTATTCTCTGAATACCTTGAAGGCCCTGACGGTTCACCACTGCAATAAAGTATGTCTAAGTCTAAGTCTAAATGAACCAGATTGCCTTTTTTTTTATCTAGCCGAATTCTGTCAGTTTCCTCCAAATATCTCAGCATGACTGAGGGAATGTGTGTTTGTGCCTCGGCGTGTTTGTGTATTTATTCATATGATGGACCCCTGGCAGAAGCTGCTGTCTCACCACGGGGACCGTCTCTCTCCTCTGCAGCCATGAGATGTGTGAAATGTGAGAGTGTTCCATGCATGCTGTGCACACGAGGATCCAAATCAAATATCTAAAAATTATTGGAAAAAATGTTGCACGGTGGATCAGATGTACTAGATAGAACAGCTGACCACAGCAGATGGGGAGAAGTTTTAGAGATTTGTCTTTTTATTTCACACACAAAGACAGAACTGCAAATATTATCCCTTCTTGTCTCTTTAGATACCTTTTTTATTTGATGTATCTCAGATTAAAGAAGTACATGTTTACTGATATCTGACTACTAAAGAGTTAGAGGAAAAACAAACCCTTGTGTTATTCCAGCTCATGAGTTGGCAAATATGTTCACTGCAGCTTAAATGATATCAACTTTCTTTCATATGAACCTTTTCAACCCAATCATTGATCAAGTCAACGTCTCAACGGAGGC
Source organism: Pseudochaenichthys georgianus (assembly GCF_902827115.2). Taxonomy (NCBI): domain Eukaryota; kingdom Metazoa; phylum Chordata; class Actinopteri; order Perciformes; family Channichthyidae; genus Pseudochaenichthys; species Pseudochaenichthys georgianus. The sequence goes on along the minus strand of NC_047522.1, from coordinate 20,461,482 downwards.
TGTAAATACTTTATAGTTAGCTTTAAATCGATTTTTTTCATGCGTCATTATAGAACAAATAACTGATTGAGATTCAGATTGTGATTGCCCCCCCCCCCAGCCTCCCAGTGTTTTCCAAACTGGCAGAGAGCAGGTGTTGAACTTTGGGTGGGGAATAGGAAGTAATCTGTTATTAGGTCACATATTTCATGAGGACAGTTTTTCTTAATGGATGCCCAGATGTGATGGATTCATGCATATTTTTATGCTCCGAGGTAATTTCTACTAACATTTTTATCCCCAGTGTTGCATAGTTGGCCAAGCTCTGCTTTTCTTTCTTTTCCAAGTGTAATATACTTTCCAGGGAAACACATGAAACATGAAACACATCCATAGAGCTACTTTATAGACTTCTCTTTCCTTACAAGCTAGGAAAGTATATTGTTAAATGTCAATGTACACAAAAGCATCAATAACAATAGTTTTACCATCTGCTGTTAGAGTGCTCTGAGCCTCTGTGGTTAGTAGTGCTTTTTAAAACATTGTCTATCTGTGTTACTTCTACTCCCCCAGCTCAGTTGATTTTCCAATTATCTTTTCCTCCTCTTGTTAAAGCCTCTTTTTTTGGCACGTTTTGGCTTTCTGGTGTGTTTCCTGATTTTCACGCCACGATTCAAGGCTAACCTCTTGGCCCCGCTGCTGATTAGCTGACCGCAGCACGGGGTGGGGATCAGTCTCGGGATTGATTGTTGTGCTTCCAGAATGCTTTGAGTGATGAAATAAATTGTTTCCTAGTTTAATTTAGCTTCTACCGCCATTACGTGACATAATCCAGGCTACGATGCACTGTAATTCGTAACTATACCTCGAATAATACAAGTTTGTCACCTTTTATGTGAACCAGGAAGTATAACACCGGAGGTCAGCGTGGCGGATGGGTCCAAAAACAAAGAATTACTTAAAACTTTAAAAAAAATTATTATTTGACTTCCATACATAACAGCTTTTCTGCAGTTATAAGCCAAAATAAAATCTTTTAATACTCGTTACGTGTAAAATGAAAATATCGGTAACCCCATCTGAGTATCAATATATTAAAAAAGTGTAACCTGGCAACTTTGCGTTACTTTTGGATCACCTCAATATCAAATGCAATGCAATGAGTTCAAGTTTTTCCCTTAAGTGTATAATGTATTATTTCTTCTACTAAAGAAAAGAAGAGACTAATTAAGTATCAAAAGTAAGTAAATAATAAGCCTTCAGAATGTTTAAGCTCACCACTGAAAACCATCAAAATGTGCTGAACATCTATCTATAATACACATATTTTATCCATATTTATCCTGCTAGTAATCCCCATTGTTTCAAAATGTATCTTATATTTTATAAAACTGTAAGGGAATACAGTAACCTCTTTTTGTATCCCGTTACATGTAATCCATTACTACTCAATCCTGGCCACAAGGATTTCATAAGAAATCATTCTAACCATTTTATAAATTGCAAAATCATGGCTGATAAATCTTGTACAAAATGTGTGTGATGTGCAGCTTAACCCCAGGAGAGGGACATCCATTTATTATGTGTGTGTTTTTTGCAATGATATAGATCGTGCTCACAGCTGGGCTCAACAGTCAGACGTCCGAGTGGCTCCCTCTGCCAATGTCTCCACTGGGGAAAATAGCACGGCGTTGGACTGTGAGCAAAACAAGCGCCCCCCTCTTCCCCTGCAGTGGTGGAGCAGTTGCTTTCTGCAATTTCTGACCCTGGGATTACCCCAGTTTGGGATTTTGGCTCGGGTTGAAACAGAACCCTGGATTGGTTGTGGGTTAAATGTGTGTGTGTGTGGGGGGGGGGGGTTGCATGTATAAAATGGGAGGGCAAGTATGTACATCTGCCTCTTCCTCCCAAGGGAGAAAGAGGGAGGTTAGCCTAGTTTTCACCTCCATCAGGACACTAAAGAGTCAAAGTATGCAGGAAGTAGTTTATAGGCAACAGAAAAAAGTGATTGGAGATATACGTGTATCAGGTTTGACTGAAAAAACAACAAAGAATGTACTGTGCCAACTGTAATTATTCCCTGAGAGGATTATTTGTGTTTTTTCCTCCAGTAATTATTTGTAAACTCCTCTCACTTCTCCTTCCCATTGTGGAAGATTGACAGGGAAAATAAAGTGCCTGTTATTGCGATGCGGCGTAACATTTCCAAGAGAAGCCGGAATCTTTTGCAATTAGAACAAATGCCAACCGGGGAGGAAGAGATTAAAAAAAAAGCAGCTAATTGAAAACATACAATTATTCCTCAATTATTTCTGGAAGGAAACGCATCATACAGGTTGTGGAGGGAAATTATTTTAATAATTTGCATCATTAGGCAGGAGGAAAGGAATGCTGTGCTGCGTTCACTGACATAGCTCCCATGGAAATGTGTGCTTTCCTCAGCAGGGTGCCAGATGAAAAACCCCTCCAGTTTTACATTGTTCTCATCCATTACAGACGATACACTGTACATCATATAAATACATATAATATTACACGAGTTGGGAATATTCCTGCCAAGGTAGATGTGTCTGCATCTTGAAATTACCACAGCCATCAGAGGTGAACCTTTTCATGCCCTAATGAACACGCTGGGTTTTTGGACCCCCTCCCAGTAAAGCGTCACTCCCAACTGTCAAGAATCCAATCCATAAAAAGCAATCTTCTTACATCTTCCATTGCCTGTCTGAGTGAACAAGGCGGTCACCTATGCAAGAAAAGAAAATGACTGCATGCGCACAATCAGCCTGATGGAGACATCAGATTTCATTGTGCGCACACACACGATCAGCATGTACACTCACTGTCAAGGCATAACATAAGTCTTATGATGAGTTGCTGTGAGTCTATCAAAAAGCCGTAGATTTGGAAATTAAATGAAAAACGTGCGACTCTGAGGCTGAAGTTGTCTCCAGCCAATTGTCTCTTTTTTAGAGTGGAGACGCATGTGACCGCCCTGAGTATGGCTGGGTACACCTAATGTTGTACAAATGTATTTTACATTTTCGAGATACTGTGTCACAGGTGACCTTTCACGGAAAAGAATAATCAGCTTGTTTTTTTACTTTTGGATTCGGCTGACATTTCCTTGTCAGATAGCTTTTGACATAAAAGCCAAGAGAACATCTGCAGGGACATTATTCACTGTTATAGAGAGGAGGAAATTAATAATGATGAGAGGAAATGGAAGCTGTTTAATAGCAAATACAAGGTGAGGTGTGACCTGTCTTCGGCAGGCTTTCACAATTCACAAAAGACATCATAATAACAAGGTTTTCTAAAAACCAACATAGGGAAAACAAAGGCAGTCTCTATTACACAGTTGCTTCTCTTATTATCAGATACCTCAACTCAGGAAGTGTAAAAATAACAAAGATGTATTTGTTTTGGTGTTACACAAAGCTAGATCTAACACTAACTTTTTTACAAAGGTGAACAAAAGTATTTTCCGACCAATTGAAACATTAAAATATTGCAGTATAAAAATAAAGGTGTTGGGTTAGGGTGCTTTTACATTCAGTTTTGGCCGCATTTAGCCCCAAAACAAAGATTTTCACATTTTAAAAGGACCCTTCGTCACAATGTAGAATGGCCATCAATGTCGTTGGTTTAAAGGTGTAGAAAACAATTACACATCATAAAGATAGGAAAGCAAAAGCATACACACACACTGACAATGTGGACGTTACCCTGTAGCTCTCTTTGAAGTTCCATCATGGAAACCACAGATTCAGGAGGAAAACTACTTCCAACTTGAATAGAGGCAAATATCTCTCAAATAAACTTTCAAAAAGATGAGGGATTACAAATATTCATACTGATAACAAAGCATAAAGTGTGGGAAGACATTTGCCTATTAACTAAATGTCATTCACATTGAAACCTTCAAGAAGAAATGGTATCGTTGAAACAAAACATTAAGAATTTGACCTATGATTAACTTAAAGGTGGGGTAGGTACGTTTGAGAAACCGGCTCGAGATCGCTAGAATTTGAAAATACACAACCGGAGACAATCTGCCACTTCCTTACAGAGCCCCTCCTCCAACACACACGAACGCGCACATGACCAATGAGGGCACGAGATAAGTTTGCCCCGATGGAAGGCTGACAGGCAGGTAGGCCATCCAATCCATTTAGCCGGCCCGTACTCTTTACAGTATTACGGCTTCTACAGATGAAATTTTTTTATGGATTTGTCGTCAAAGCACTTCAGATATTCATTGCTATCGGGATGTTAAGAGCATTCCATGGAATATAACACAAAGTGTATCTCGAGCCGGTTTCTGAAACGTACCTACCCCACCTTTAAGTTAATTTGTTTTTCAAATATCTTTGTCATCCCAATAAGATTTTTTTTGAATGCTCATGATTTTTAGCATAGCTTTGTTAAGTTCCCACTGCCTACAGGTGCAATCGCAAGGGTGATTAAAAACACCTGTGCAGGCACACCATCATTTCCCACTGGATATTGGACACATCAAAAAACGGCGCAGCTCAATTATAGTGAAAAACTAACAAAAAACAAATGCCTGCTGAAATGATCCATTGTCCAACTTGAAATACTCATTCAATTCAAAGTACATAGTAGAAATAGCTTGTCGGCGGCCGGTTTCAGAGTAGCTCATTAGTGATAGCGTCAGCTGAGCTACGTGTGGTTGCCTGGGGACTGCCCATTGTTCGGATGGCCCATTACTCCTTAACCACAATAACCTGAAACATCTCCCATTGGACCCAAAGCCCATTTGTCCAAAATCCCATTGTGGAGAACACAAAACCTCACTGAGAGGCAAAGTCTCTCCCTTACTATTAGCACAGCGTCACACCTGGCATTGAGGTGCTCCTCTGCTCCCTGCATAACCCTTACACTATGTTGTTACAGCACCTGGATCGACCCAAAACGGTAACAAAACATTGTATTTGTGATAGCAATGTGTGTATTTTAAATAACTGACTATATGTGGTTGAGTAATCCTTCCTTTTACGTTATTAAATATCATGTTGGACTCTAAATTCTGTTCATTTGATAAAGCAAATAAAGTGAGAGCATGAAAGGCTTCTCAACAAATCTCAGGAGTAACATTACTTGTTTGGAAGCACTTTAAGTGTCTAACAAAGTAATCAGAGGACACAGTACTACCTTGGGGGCTGAAGAGCTGCAACGTGAGGATCCTGCCCATGAAAGCTCTCCTCAGATGAAACTAGATTCCAGGTTAATGCACCACGAAGACTTTCCCCGTGCATGGGGAGGTTAATGTGACATGACAAGGTGCTCGGATGGGAGGGGGAGGTTCTGGGGGTATGTATGGCCTTTTGGTGATGATCGGCTCCGTCAGCTTTCCAGGCTACCTTGTAGTCAACATCCAGGAAGGAGCAGAGTTACGCTGATTGGCTTGGGCTTTTCAGCCTGCTACCTTTCTCCGTCTCCAAGCATCATAAGAACACACACTTTGAGTCCATTTGGGTTGAGGCGACATGAGAAATTGGAGCAGATGTTATTTGTTACAATAAGTGGTGCTGTGGAATACTGTGTGGTAAAGGAGGAGTTGCTTTACCTGCATTAGGATGTAAAAAAGCACAACGAATACACTTGTAAGCTCTGTGAGTGCTTAGACTGAAGTGCTTTCAGATACAGTTCATCTATTGGCCACCAGGTGCTTTCGAAATCTGTATTAATGTTAGTGGAAAAACTCAACTTTTCTCCAGGGCTATTCCAGAGATATTTGTTTTCTGTGAGTAGTGGGAAGGGCAACCCCTTCACTTTTTCAAATGTGTCTCTTGTAGCCGTTTGTAAAAGTGAATATACTACGAGGAGCTATTAAAGCTGCATTAATTGATGATTGACCACTGTGGGGCAGCAGAACAAATGTTAACACAACCTTTAACTCATCATTTTGTATGGTGAACGTGTGTTTTAGCAACACAGCATTTATTTAAGATGTTTTTCTGGCAATCTGATTAATGTATATATAAAGTGTGTTACATTTTATCTCCCGTTCGGTCCTGATAAAAAATAATTAGCTGTGTGTAATTGAACTGTGTGTTGTTTCGTTAAGTGCTTGGGGGGCAGCGTATAGTGTTTTTTTAATTTCTTAACTTTGTAGCTAAAACAGCTTCCTGCTGTACCAAAAGTATGACATTGCTGGACATATTGGCCACTAGCCACTAGTTATGCTATATTTAAGTCCTTAGCTTTTAAACAACATTCACGTTAATGTATGCAAGTCCTTATTACAACTCCAAAACTAATTTATTTCTTAAAGCTTCACCATATCAGAGTTTGGGTTAAAAAAGACACATATATTGACCTCCATGGACTTCCATTGTTAACTGGCATTCAATCCAAATGTAATGTTGATATGCAGTGCGCTTTGATTCTCACACAAAGACAAACATGGGAATCTGTCCCATGAAAACCTTATTATTGTCATTAATATTATTATGATTATATCAGCAGACCAAGAGTATTATTTGGTGTTAAACCTGAGTCATGTTCAGGTAGAAACTTCTTATGCTCCATCCAAATGTTCCCTCATGACTCCAGAAGCGGATATTTCCTCTGCGGTCCATATTTAAAAGCATTAGCCAAAAATAATCAGTGCTTTACAGTAATTTAGTTCAGTTTGGGAATCCCTTGGCTCTCTGTTGAAAAGGCCTGCTGCTAATCAGTCGGCTGGTAGATTACAAATCACAAGTAATAGGAGGAGGGGGGTTAATGCCAACAGTGAGCTGCTAGCAGGAGCCGCACAACACTCTGTCAATGTTTGGCATAATAATTCATATAGAGTGGGAGGAAATGTCAAACTCCTGTCAAATAATTAACAGTAGCTCCCCAACCAGCACAGATGTTGTCCTTTTTTTTTTTTTTAAAGGCAGTGTAATTCTTTTGTTTGATTGAAAATAAATTATGAGAGGAGAGGGAACCTAATTGAAGTTCCTTTTCTCTTGATTTCTTCGACTTAAGCTCACACGTCGGGGACCTTGAAGCCGTGATCAAAATGCCAGAGGCGGCATTGTTGGAAGACAAAAGGACTCTGGGAGGAGAGAGAAGCGAAGGGGGGGGGGGGGGGGGGGGGATCTGGCAGACCTCTGTTTTTATTTATAAGACAATTAAGATGTGAAAAAACCCCACCCGCAAGATGTGGAATTCAATGTGACACAATAGCATTTTTATTTTTTTAAAGTTGATTTCCTGCAACAGAAAACTATGAAAAGGTTCTCCTGGGAGATTCAGCTGCTATTATGTGGTTATAATACAAATAGTTACACTTTCTCCACTAAGGAAACATGTTGTAAGGATCTTCTTCACAGTCAAGGTGAAGGCTTATTGTTCATTAGGAATAATAACAGTTATTCATTTAAAATCCGAACATTGTTATTCCTTTAGTTTGGTAAAGCCAATGCCTCACTGGCTAAGGAGCCTTCACTGAACTACAACAGGAACCCAGTATTGTCCCAATGAATGAGGAAAGTCGCCATTATTCCTATTCGTTCTTACTCAAAAGAACCCATAAAGACAAGATTTAGAAAAGTTTTGTTGAGTAAAACATTCATTTATATAACATTTGTTTTAGCATAGAAACACATTTATATAGCAACATACAGATGTAGATAATATGTAAAATCATGTATTTATTCATTCAGTTATTCTAGCTCACTACAGTGTAGGCGAAGCAGATTGTTCAGGGCTGTAATAGAATATAAACTCAACTCCTGCTGAGGCGAGCTCTCTTCCATTTTTAGCATTTGTTTCTTAAACCAGATGGAAGTAATGTTGAATTGATCAGGAACATTAGATATTCTGAGTAGGTGGCAGTTCATCATCTTAAAAAAAAAGGCAACAAGTACAAATGTCTAAAACAACTAATCAATCCGCAGGGACTATTTTCAGCAGCGGATTAATCCACAAATTGTTGTTCTACTGACAATGTAAGGCTGTATGACAGTGTATGTGGTATATAATCTAAAATAAACAACAGTGTGTGTATTGGAAAATAACCCAGGACATTACAGGCTGATTCCAGTCTTTATGGTAAGCTAGGCACAGCCTCCACAGTGCTCTCATTGAACTCGAGAATACAAATAAAAATACAGTTAGAAATGGAATGGGCTTATTTTTTTAAGGAGAGCACTTACTAACAAGGCCAGTGGAAGTATTATTGCTAGAGAGAGGAAGGACGACATGCAACACAGAAATAGGGACGTTGTAAACCTGCAGGCCACCAAGGAAACTACTTTTTTACAACATGATTAGCTTCAGCCTTGCTCTGCCAGATGTTACACACAGTACTCGCTATTTCAGGATCTGTATATAGAACATCCACCTACTCAGAGGTGGGCATATGCTCCACACCTGTTATCACGCACCACTGCACCTGTGGTTCAGGAACATGTACACTCAGGCAGCGAAACATTACTGTGCTTTGTGCAGTCACACAAATAACCTGTTGGTATTTAACATTCTGGCTCTATATGTAAACACTTTAAATTGTATGTTATTAGTCATTAATTGACAGATAGTTATACAAACAGCTTTTACTATTCATTATATCAGACGTGTTTGTCCTCTTGTGCCAGAGCAACGTGTTCCATTTGTACTTCCATCCAATAATGACCTCAATCTAACTAATGCATGTTTGTGTGAATGCATTTTGAATATTAATTCATCCTGAATGGATTTTCAGTTCCCTCCTGCTGCTTTTTGCAAAAGTAAATGTCGGATAAGACAACCATTTGCGCCATATGAATAGAAGTCACTTTAATATCACCTTCACCAAAAGCAAAGCCTTCATTTATACCATCAGGTGGTCTGAGAAGTCATTCTGACACATCTTTCAGTGACAGAGCTATTTACCATCCTCTTTACAGTGGGTCGCAGCGGAGGCAAAATGTTCCGCGCGTTGCCCTACCAACACTGTGAAGGATAATTTCCCTTACACACAAAGGGAGGTTTGAATCTGACCGTTCATTTCTCTTGTCCGTGTAATTACACTCTTCAGGGAGACGCCTACATCCCCACTGGCCTCTTTGGTGTGATAAGTTCAGAAGAGCTGCTTGGTAAAACATGGATTCCGTCATGCTGTCACTATCAGGGTCTGAAAATCCAAAATTGTCTACAATCACAAGACTGGAAGGAAGGGAAACCAGATTACAGTCGGCCATAATCAATTTATCCCAACTTTTATGTTTTTTTTGTCTCGATAAGTGTTCATCTGTGCCCTTAAACGGACCCATTTCGTCCGCCTGGTTACTGTTGAGTGCGATGCGCAAGAGAAACAAATCTGAAAGTAAACATATTTCTATTCAATACATAAATAGACAGGACAGCAAGGAGCAATGGCTGAGTGTACTTGTGATGCCTTGAAAACAAGAACTAATTTGCATATTGAGTGGAATTCTATTAAAAACATCCCGTTTCTGAGAACCGGTTTCTAATGCTGTGTACTCACAACACTTCCCTCACATATGCATCATTTAAATATACATTTTACTTTATTCCCCTGCTGCTGGGCCATGTTGATATGGTTGAGTGGAAGTATTAAGGAGAATTTTGATAAAAAGCACATGAAAGTGTATAAATGCTGCAAAACTGGACCCAAAACAAACATTATAATCAGGGAGTGAGCATTTTTTTGCAACCAACCCTGAGAACAATGGGTATTTGTGTTTTGGTTGAAAAGTTTAAGGGGAAATCAAGAGCTTTATCAGGATAATGACAAGAGAATACACAAACTTACACTTTAAAATGTAGACCCACTTTAGAATTACAGATATGCTTCAAATTGTATTTATTTTCTGTATTTATATATGTTTTAGTTTTTTCATGGTTTCAATACAATGCATATCTAATAAAAAGAGACAAATTCTTGAGAGAGACCTTTTTCCCTTTCCTGTAGTGCAGGGGTGTCAAACTCAATTTAATTGCGGGCCATATTAGCATTATGGTTGCACTCAAAGGGCCAGTGGTAACTATATAAATATATATATATAAAATAATGTATTATATGACATTATTGCCTCTGAATTGGATTATTATCGGATAGGGTAATAACTTAGTAATTAACTACGTCTGAAAGCAGAAGTCCAGGGTAAATAATTGCAAGTTTCTTCAGTGCGCATGTCACAAAACGAGATGCATTGTGGGACATGTAGTTTATGGGCAACCTGCTTCTGTAAAGTGGCATGTAACCGTATAATAAACGTATTATATTCTTTGCAAGCTCTTGCGGGCCACATCAAATGAAGTCGCGGGCCGGATTTGGCCCCCGGGCCTTGAGTTTGACACCCCTGCTGTAGTGTGTTATAGGGGTTTTAGTGCATGTAAATGGTCTGCAAAGGCTACAAATTGAGTTTCTCTCCCACACACCTGTCTGAGACACCATTGGACGCCATTGGACTACTTTGTTGACTTCCACTCGCGCTTCTATTGGCTAGTGCTCAAAGAAATGCACGTGATAGGCCTCGGGGCGGGATATCAGCAGTTGAAATACAGCAAAATACAAATATGAACCTGAACATATCTAAATATGGCCCCTTTAAAGGCTCCTGATCTTTTGGTTTGGACTTACAGTTTTGATACATTCACATACAATTTAAGACAATGTCAAGGGGCTGAAAAACGCGTCGAAGACTAATTAGCTCAGATTTCCTTAAATCTATTGTTTAACCTAAGACTCCTGCCAGTGAAATCAATCTTCTTAATCCCCATGATGAATTAACAACACACTGTTAAACTAATGTGATCATTGATTGAGCCCATCATCTCCTCTATTAGCCCTGTCTGTAAATCAACACCCCTTGCACTTATGATGGCTATAAAAACAATGTAGTACCAGGACTCAGGAGCCACAGCAGTGTTGGGATAAATCAGTTTTGAGTCAGATTTTGAGCCGGCGAGAGTTTTATGTTTCTCTCGTGTGTCGTTACAAGAATAAGTGCGGGCTCAGACAGATGCCGCCATTAATGCGTACCATGTGTCCTCGTGACGGGGCGTAAAACCCACCCGCCTCTCCTTATGATTCTCTCAAGGAATAAATGAACCTGAGGACTGTAATTAAGTTCAGGCTGCCACGTAGGAAGAGCACCCTTAGTAAAAGCAATAACACACATTATGATCTCCATAAATCTGCATTTTGCCATTTCATAACGCTACAGGAATTTAATTAACAACAACATATCTCAAAGTGTGCTTCACAAAGAATTCATGAAAACATTTTGCTTTGTATTAAGGGGCACAATAAGAAGATTTATGTTGACTTTTGAACTTTATAATACCATTTTTACATTTGTTCTTATGTTGTATATGTCTGTTTATTCTAAAGTTTATAAATTGCAAAGTCTTCTATTTTTTTTTGACCGTTACTAGGATATGTTAAAACTTTCATAGTTGAGACATTTCTTAAAGTAAGAAGAGTTTTAAAAACACATTGTGTGGGAGAGAAACTTCCTCAGGAGGACATTTTGGGATTGTAGCCTTTGCAGGCCATTTACATGCACACAAACCTATATAACACACTACAGGAAGTGGAAAACCCCCAAAAGCAAAGCCCTTTTAAGATTTTGAAACGTGTGAACAAAAAGCCTCTGATTCGTTAATTGATAAAACCTTTTAAGCTGCTGCATTCAGCTATACAACACAATGCGATGAATATATGCACCCTAATGTCAGAGGCCGTTTCAAACAACCCCGGTATTAATTAATGTTTTCCCGTTCTGCGTGTTTTATCCTGATGGCGACTGGTATTCAGTGGACGGAACATTTATAAATAACGAAGTGCATGCATCCCACTTTTTTAAATATGTGAGGGGCTGCGGGGGTTCTTATTATCCCTATTGTCTGTTGGCGCTCACCTCACAGAGAGTGTCGTTCTTTTAATGAGGCACACATGATATTCTCCAGGTCTTTTTCTCCATCTTTTGGGGCATGCATTAAAGACACAGATAAGACTCCGCTGCCGCCGCCTCCTCAGGGGCTTCTCTCTCTTCCTCCACCCTGGCTCTTATGTGTTTTTAAAATCTGTTTTTCATGATTCTGAGGCCATTACGCTCACAATAGCAGAAGTGGAACAACAAGATGTGGAAAATGTTCATTCTACGCTGATGAGATGCATATGTGCCTTAAAATCAGCCCTAATGTTTTCTCACTTTGCAAAATCCTCCACAACTCTTTGTTTCCCTCCTAACATGATTATCCCCACTTTGTAATTATTTATTTTGTGTTCTTATGGCTCTCTGTGTTGCTCCACTGCCAAACCTGATGCAACTGTTTGTCCTAAAAAAATACTCGCCATCAGAGAGAGAATACACATTTGACTTTAAGAGATATGATGCAACGCTATTGTTTCCCTTTGAAGGGAAATCTGATTCAAATGATCTCACAATACTTTTTTTTTAGCTGGATGTTCATTGTTGAAACGCAGTTCTGTGCGGCTGCTTCAAATGAATGAGAACCTCTTTCTTTTCTTGAAACCAAGTGTCCTTTAATCAGTGCCTTTCCTCGCTTGTCCGCAGCATACTTCATGATCCGCCGCAGATACTGGAGACACAATTGCAAAAGAAGATGTTGACTTTTTTAGATTAATGCCACTGGTTAAAAACATACTTTAATTTTAACTTATTTTTGCCATTCTTTTTTCCAGTTAGCAGGAAATGGTTTAACAATTAGATTTAGTTAAAGGATGGAAAAGACCAGCAGAAAGGATGCCAATGAACAAGTGGAAATGGCATTAGGCTTCTTTACCATTACTTTTATGGATTGCAGAGACTACAATGAATTATCGGCATCAGATAGAACATTTTCACGTTCAATAGATTCTTTTTAGAAATATAACAAAAGGAAATCATATTAAGAATGTTTTTAACCCTGGTGTTAAAACACTTTTACTAGGCTGTAAGCTAGTTAGCCGGGCGTGCAACAACTTTTTACATTTTACCCATCCATAAACTCCTCATAGCTTTATAGCCTGCTTCCTTCCTTCCATGGATTTGGTTCATAAGTCTCGCAGGGGGCAGCCTCTCTGGCAGACTGCTGTTCTGAGCTGAGACATGGAGGTCTGGGCCTGTGATAATCCCGGACCAAATGACCTCCTTTTTGTGCAAACAAATCCCACCGATAGGGCCAACTCAGAACTCGATGAAGAACCACAGGCAGCAGATTTCTCCGAGTAAAATCTTATGCGAGAAGGAGAACTGGAAGGACATGAAAGCACTCCTGCATCCTCACTCTCCTTCCTACATCCTTCCTCATTTTCCTATCTGCCCCCTCCTCCCTTCTCTCTCTTCCCCTGGAGTGTTTGCCCAACATCTTTTAATTTGAGGTATGTCATGACTGTCTCAGCTCTGCAGTGTTCAGAAAGCTCTTCAGAATCTTATGAATACCCGTCTTAATGCTCTTTAACGAGATCCCCAAGCACTACCTCAGACATGTAGAGAAAGAAAGTGTCTCGGAGAGCAAACTGCACCACATCAAACAACAGCTCACAGCATGAGGACTAACAGGCCGGCTTTCTGGCGTTTGCCTGCTGACATATTTTCATAATTCATCAGTCATGATTAGTAATTGGATTCAAAATGATTTTTATTGTTGGATTTGGAAAGAAATCAATGTTGACTGATTTCACCGCCGCCCATTTCAATCTGATTTGCATTCACCAATTGTCGACACTCGCTGTTAATAAAATGCTTAAAGAATAGATGTTGATTATAAACAAATTGCAAACACAAAATCACTCAATGTGTCCTTGTTAACCTTTTATTTATCTGAGAATACGGGGAACATGTTGATGAGTATTATCCCCCAGTGAACACAGTTTTGTTTTTACAAGCAACGTGTTGTTGTGTCCAAAACTATTGTTCAGGATTTGTTTTGAATCAAAGCACTTAAAACTTTCAATGACACTGGTTGTTTTCCGTGCAGATTTTTAAGTTGTATTCATTATTCAAACCTTATTTATAATCCAACTGTAGGGCTTCAGCAATACAGAATATAAAATAAGCTTTTACTTTTACTTTACCCGTATAGACTCCTCTTTACTTGTGAGTTATTAGAAAGCAACAACTCACAAAAGCTGTCTCCAAATTTCACACTCAATCCGAGCAGTATTAGAGTGGATTCAACATGAGAAAAAGGTCAGTGTGCACCCTCAAATTGATTGGATTTTGAGAGTGCACACTGTGTACTGTCTATTCGTGATCCTGCGCATGCATGATGCATGTGTTGCCTGTGTTCCTTTCACAGGACTGGTAAACACATTTTTATAAACTAAGAATATAACAAAAAAGACAAGATGAAAATCTGAAATACATAGCAGAATGTAGGTTCTTCTTTTACACAGCACTTCTTCAAGTACAGTTGTTGAGATACGTGCACTTTACTGGACTGTACATTCATCTGACAGCTTAGACGTAAGATACTCTGCAGTGTGAAAAGTCATTAGAGTTAAAGATAGCTCCACTTTCACCATCTGCACAATTAATGGACTAATTCTCAAAATGGCATACATACTACTTTTAGTTTTGGTACTTTAATTTGTTGGTAATACTTTTGTTCCTTTAGAAACGATATGTGACAGTTACTATTATCAGTACTTCTACACTTTGCAGTACTCGAGTACTTATTCCACCCCTGTCCTTACACTGCGCTACACTAAGAGTCTGAGTCAGCCTAGTGAGCAGTTCCACTGTGTTTTGTGCCTTGTTCAAAAGTCAACTGATTATCCACCTCAGGAGAAGTATGGAGTGTTACACACTACCTAGCCGGGCCTGCTTTTTCCCGGATGGTTCAGCCTTTAAACAGCGACCTGGTGTTCTGGGCGCTCAGCAGACGTTGGTAATCTGCAGCCTCCCTGGCCGGGCTCCACTCACTCTGCCTCTGCTGAGACTGTGTCCTCGGACTCAAAAAGGTTTATTGCCTTTCTCTCAGTACACTGAGTTCTGAGGTGAAGCTACAAACAAAGTCCTTTTGATTATTACAGTCACTGTCATGCGTTTGTGGGGCCTCTTGTGAATGATCCCCTCTGAATGCTTTTGATTCATCATGGCTCTAAACATTAGATTAATCCCTGCTCTGGCATGCATGCAGCCTGCCAATTACTTTTAGGGTCAACCGTAATCAGCACAACACTGTGGCGCTATTGTGTGGTGGAGATGAGAAGCGTGTCATTGAACAGGACAATAGCGAATCTGACTGAATGACCAAATCAGGATGACTGCCCTTAAGGAAAGGTTCTAATAAACTAATGTCCAGGTCACAAAGAAAATGTCCTAAACCCAGCTGGACCATAAAGCCCGGTCTGGAGGCTGTCCTGTGCCACAAACCAACACACTCTCACTGCCTAAGCGTCCAATAGCGACGTTTGGTCAGTGTCCGTGGCGTCCAATTGGGACGCTCCTAGGCTCCTTCAGCGTCATAAAGGGACGCAAATAGCTTTCAACTGATTGCAATGTATTCCTATCTGCGTCGGGATTTGACGCTCATGGAAGCACGGCATTCGTTTATGTCGGCTGCCCTTAAAGGTAATGTGAACGTCCATTCCCATTGGATAACGGAGAATTGTACACCCGGAAGTAAGTACTCCTCTTACTGTCGATTGATTTTACAGTGATATCTGCACTACTCATCGACTAAAAAACACCAGATTGTCCTTGTTAATTACACAACATTGATTGGTTTAAATTGTGTGCAATGCTTTTGTATTTTTCCCCTTCGATTCGGAGAAACAAATATTTTTTCTGAGTAAAGGATGGCAGAAGACACTACACTACCCAGAATCCCCAGCTATCGTTTGGACTACACCATGTGCTCTGTTTGACAAACCCCGTTTTTTTCACCATTCATTCCGATGGCTGGCGTCTATGTCACATGATCTTCAAATTTCTTCCTGCAGAAAAAGAAAACATGGCCGAACTTCGTTTTATTCTAGGTGGAAAATGCCTATTTTAAAGTTAGTTTGGCCATTAAAATGCGTTTTGATGTCATTTGATGCGAGAAATATGAGTTGTTATTTCAGATTATGTGTGCAGTGGATGTACATGATCTTTAGTTTGCTAGTTATTACGAAGATTACTTCAGGAAATCGCGACGTTTTCATTGTTACCAAGGTGGTTGCTAGGGACGCTGCTATCGATATTATTTCTGTTATGTTGTGTAACTGTTTAATGGTGTTATCTTTATTGCTACCCCCTTCCCCGTCAATGTATAGTGTTGGTCCACAGCCTAAACATATTAGTTTAACAAAATCCGCATCTAAAGATAGCCTACGTTATTTCCCCCCTGTGCAATTCCAGTCTCACATCTCACAGCACATCGTCATTAACAAATACCGGAAACAGACCGAAAACATTTAAAAAAAATAATAATACTTTATTCCGAGTGTGCTTGCTTTTCTCTTTGAAAGTCATCACATAACGGCATTGTAATACACGGTTCGGCTGCATTACATATTATATATCTGCCGTAGTTCTGTATTTATAGAGCCCTGATGAGAAGACAAACATGAGGAACTGAAAACATGACGTGGATCATAAATATATCAGCCATTAAACAACATCTTACATTTCTTTTCACACAATACGTCTCCTTGCAGTATCAACACTAATTCGGCTCACTTTTATATTTGATCCAGTTGGTAGATAGGCTGTATTTACACCATAAAGGTGCACAGCTGATATAAAGGGACACCTGGTGGTTAAAGCATGTTATTGAATTTAATTATTTTTATTATTAGATATTAATACGATCCCTATAAAGTATATTCATTACTCGTTATTCTCTACTAATAGTTAATTAAAGACTGTATGTAATGACTATTTTGCACATCCCTTTCAAGATTTCAAGATTTGCTAAGGTTTATTGACATATCATATAGGCCTACACAACTATGGTGTAGTTCTGCACTGGGTTGCAGGTTCCTCAATAGTGCATTACAAGACATCTATCAATATGTGTGCATACCTCCAGCAATGTTAACTATGTTGAAGCACTTATTTTAACTGATATTATACATAATGTATTATGCTCTTATAAGATGTATGTAGATATTTCATCTCCGGCCTTGTCAGGTATTGAACAATCAATAAATAAAGAACACAGAATTGTTGAATATAAAACACAGAATTTATGTGATTATACTAAATGATTTTCAAATAATCACAACTGCATATTTAACTGTTACACATGCTGATGTAACGCAAATGTTCCAACTTGGGATCAATAAAGTATATCTTATCTTAAGCTGATCGATGGCTACTGCCATATTTGCAAAATGTGCCTCTGAACCTTGACAAGTGCATGTTTCAGGCTTATCAATTAATGTAATGTAATGTTATCACAGGGGTCACACACATAAGACCAGCTGTTAAATAAAGCTCTTCTGACCTTAGCTGGCATGTGGGTATATATATTAATACTGCCCATATTGGGCACAAGCAATTTTCACCAATTTATTAATTATATGTTTTAAATGTGAATGTTTCCTGTCCCCTAAACCTCCAGGGATGTACACAGTTTAATACTGGCAACTTCTTATTATGGGAAATACGAAAACGTCTTTTAAAACTACAACTCCCAGTAGAGACGTGCCATAGAGAACATGTTGCGAAACAGAATAGCCAGCATGTGTAGTTCTGGGGACGGGGTGGGGGAGGGGGGACGCGGTGGACCCGTTCAAATCCAGTTTTGGACAGTCTGCCGTGGTTCCATCCCATTTCAAGTGCTGATCGAGAATCGGCTTAACCCTCAGAGCACACTCTCCAATCACAGAGCTTGAGGACTATCACGGGTTTGTCAAACAGAGCACATGGTGTAGTCCAAACGATAGCTGGGGATTCTGGGTAGTGTAGTGTCTTCTGCCATCCTTTACTCCTGGGAATGGACGCTCACATTACCTTTAAGGGCAGCCGACACAAACGAATGCCGTGCTTCCATGAGCGTCAAATCCCGACGCAGATGGGAATACATTGCAATCAGTTGAAAGCTATTTGCGTCCCTTTATGACGCTGAAGGAGCCTAGGAGCGTCACAATTGGACGCCACGGACACTGACCAAACGTCGCTATTGGACGCTTAGGGAGTGAGAGTGTGTTGCACAAACGGCTTCATAAATTATGACTGGGTTATTATAAGTCCGGCGCAGCTGAAACAAGCATTTTTGTTTGATTTAGACAAGCCCAGTCTGTCCATGCTCAGAACAATGAGGCTCACCAAGTCCTGGGAGTGATGCTGACGAGAACTAATGAGGGATTGAATTAGGAGGGAAACAGAGAGAATGAACTGGAAGAGAAGTCACTTTTACCATTTACTCCCATCCATACAGACAACTCAGTTTCTTAACTGGATTAATTACAGGAGCGATAAAGACATACAGTATATATTTCTCAGTAAAAATGACTGATTCCAGCTTTTTAAAAGTAATATTTTGTTTCTCAGTTTAAAATAATAAGAATATACGTGATTTGTGACAGAAAAGTTGACAACATTATTTCCCCACTGTATTCACAGTGAAATGTCCTATGTGTTTAAGTGAATGATATCAGCTGTTATGTGATCTTTTGGTTTCTTGTGTCTGACGGCCATTGTTGCCCTTTCACGTACTGCGAACAGCTTAGTTTACAGACCTGCCCTTTGCAGCAAAGATTTAGGAACTCCTGTTGTCTGTTCCGAGGTTGAGTCTGCGGCTCAGAGTCTTTCCTGCTGTGAAGGAAAGACTCTGAAGGAGGCACATTGCTCAAAAATAAGACTGGAAGATTGACTTTTTATTTCTTTCAATGGATTGTCTTACTGTCACATGATCCAGAACATTCAGTTTGATTACACCTAGCTCTTGTCCAGTCGGTTGTTGGCAGCCAGAAGATACAATCATAGTGTAATCTTTGCTTTACCAGTTGTACGATTTAAATCATAAAAGTCAACATTACAAGTGAGTGTGGGAGACGTTCTACCTAAACCTCTCTGAAAACAGAGCAAACAGAAGTATATTGCACTGTGCCATGAGAGGGAGAGTATCATTTCATAATCCATTCCATCCCGGTGTCAGTGCAGAGACCATGGCAGAGCTAAAGTTCATCTCAGGTTTGCAACATTCCTTCCTCTCCAACAACTCTCTGCAGAGCCCAGCCCTCTCCATTCAACATTTCCTCCAGACTTCTTCCTTCTCAAGATTCAATATTCAAAGGCTTTATTGTCATATGCACAATAGCTACAGTGTATTGATGGGAATAACTGAGTCCCGGGCTTCGCCAACAAAGCAAAGTACATTTATATAAGCCATAAAACAATAACAATAGTGCAAGTAGAAACAGAAATAGAAATGAAATGCGAAAGAATTATGTCAAAGTAGATGTTGTCATGTAAAATGCAACATCGCATAGATCTAACTGCCTTTAGGAAAGGGGAAGAGACCATTGTGGATGATTCATTAATTAAGTTGTAATGAAGATTTGCATTAACACATAGCGGAGGTTTGTGACAAGTGAACATCTCATCAAAGAAAATCTATACATGCAATAGCTGCCGTCATGGCTGCCGGTAGCTTTAGTTGTTTGTTTGGTATTTCCTAACAGTTAATGGCTTACAATATAAAGTTCCTCAAACATCTCCCTTTGCCCTTTTCTGAATAAATATATTTCAAATGTTTCTGAAATAATTAGTTGATTTTTATGTTTTTTATTTGCAGTCATTAATTTCCCATACGTTTCTGATGTTCTCACACGGTCGCTTTGAAGGGAATCTAATTCTGTGAATATGCAAATGTTTTTATTTGTGTCCTCTCACATCTCCAGTCAGAGCTCACCGTAGTTTGGACGTGCTCTGCTAACCGTGCTAAATGAGCTCTGTGTTTAAAACATGAAGGTTCTATTATGAAAATGTCCTTTCATCTCTTTTAAGAGAAGTAATTTGACTAATGAGCCTCTGGCTGAATTACAATTGACAACTGCCATAGACCAGGTGTTTTCCTGTATTTGAATTTCAAAATGGTTGCTGGATAGATGGTTGCTTAAAGCACATATTCAAATGCTGAGTGTGTGGAGATGAAGGACCAGCTTTGGCACCAGCTGCCTGGCACTCCAGCCCCTGATTAAGGCACCGGGGGCGACATGTCAGCTTGAAATACTACGCCCTGGGTTAGCATGTTTTGAGGCCAACAGCTCCAGTTAAAACCCCAGCTGGATCATGACTTACCCAATGTGTGATGGAGTGGGCAAGAGAGGGCAGCAACAGAAGCAATCCCAGGCACGCCATCTGCAAGGCCAATAAATAATGGGGGGTGCAAAGGAGCCTGGGTGATATGCAACCCAGTCTCACGGCATTTCGTGTTCACCAACACGATTTTTAATCTATTGATTCGTGTTCACCATCACGATTTGCCCCTTTTTTTCGTGTTGCACAGCACGATTTTAAAAGCAATGTATTTCTACTGGTAACGTGTTTCGTGCCTGCAGGCTGCAGCACGTCTTTTTCTCCGGTCGGGTCGTGGAAGACCGGAAGCTGTGTGGTTCATAAAAACATGTTCTTACTCAATATCAAGCCACAATTATTGCTTTTATTTTAAATCGTATAATTTCGGACTTTTGTTGCCGTCTGTGAGGAAAATAAAT
Organism: Pseudochaenichthys georgianus; assembly: GCF_902827115.2. Taxonomy (NCBI): domain Eukaryota; kingdom Metazoa; phylum Chordata; class Actinopteri; order Perciformes; family Channichthyidae; genus Pseudochaenichthys; species Pseudochaenichthys georgianus. The sequence continues at coordinate 20,440,874 of NC_047522.1, read as the reverse complement.
GGGGCTCAGAGCCTCAGGATACTGAAATCTGTATTTTTTTAAAAAAAATTCCTTCTAATTTGTTATTCTTTTCAAAATAACACACTGTTATTTACTCACCAATAACACACAATTATCCTTGCTTTTATTTATTGGTTTAATTCCATAATCTCGGGCTTTTTTGGTGTCCGTCAGGAACTGAATTTCAAAATAAAAATAACCGGAAACAGACGTAGGCCTATAAGGGACATTTCGAGCATCATTGCGATTGTCAACATTTCTGAGTTTAGGATGGCCGAAGACACTACACTACCCATAATCCCCAGCTATCGTTTAGGACTACAGTTCCCGTAAGGTTACGCAGAGCGTCAAACAGCTGTGTGAAATGGAACGAAACCACGCCAGACTATCCAAACTGGAATCGAACACCCCTCCAGAACTACACATGCTGGCTATTGTGTTTCGCAAAATGTTCTATGGGACGTCTCTACTGAACGTTTTCGTTTTTCCCACAATTAGAAGTTGCCATTATTAAACACATTGGTGTTATCAAATGTAAAACATATAATTAATAAATGGGTGAAAATCACTTGTGTCCATAATGCGCAGCATTATATTAATGCCGTATACCCACATGACAGCTCATTGCTACTTTGTAATTCTACTCCACTACAATTCAGAGGTGAACCTGGTATTTTTACTCCACTGCATTTATTTGAGTTACTTTGCAGATCCTGATTAATTATGTGAAATATAAACAACCCTTAAATCAGACTTTAGTTACACCTGAGTAAAATTCAGGGAAGGTGATTGTCAAGTGCCAACAATCAGGAGAGATATTTGATAGTTGGTGCTTGAGAAGACTAAACATGTATCTGCAATTGACATGAATGGAAACAAGTAATAAAGTATATTCATTACTCGTTATTCTCTACTAATAGTTAATTAAAGACTGTATATTATGGCTATTTTGCACATCCCTTTCAAGATTTTCAAAGGTTTATTGACATATCATACACAACTACGGTGTAGTTATGCAATGAATGAAAAACTTGGGTCACAGGTTCCTCAACAGTGCATTACAAGACATCTATCAATATGTGTGTACCTCCACCATTAAACTGTCATATTCTGCACATTTCTTATTCTATCTACATACATAAGAGTATAATTAATGTGTATAATATCAATTAAAATAAGTGCTTCAACATAGTTAACATTGCAGGAAAGCAATATATTAGACGTTAATTACTTTGTCAGGCTTAATATTTAATATGTAATGTTTAAATAAAGGTTAATCCGTTTTTCTGTTTTGCACCTCCTCCTATTAATATCTGTGTACATCCTGCACTAAACTGTTTTATTGTAGAGATCACTTATAGTATCTTCTTGATTTTTTATATTCTATATTTCTATATTTATACTTTCCCCCTATGAAAGTATGTACTCTTAATATTTTTTTAATAAAATATAACACATAAAAACAATAATTCAATAACGTGCTTTAACCACTAGGAGGTGCACACAAGGTGCACACAGCCATAATAACTTTGTACTATTAGCAACCTGATCTCACCAGAATGCGTGACTCCACCACGACTCCTTAACACCGCATTGCGTGGTGGAGTCACGAACTTTGTTACAATTACGTGTCGGCACCACGCAAACAACCCCAATGTAAAGTGAATGAGGCTCTTTTGTCGTGGTGCACACACGCATTTCTACAACGTCCTGCAGTCAGCTTTTATTCTATAAAACGTTTTTAAAATCTACTTTTATAGCTTGTAGTAACTCACGGGAGGCTTCTTTTATTTTATTTGTATTCATAATAATTTTTATTTTTCGTCAGAATGTATTATGGTGCATTAGTTACGAATTTTTGGTCTCAAAAAACAGTGCATTGTGTGTAATACAACTGTGATTTGTATTAAATTAGTTAGTTTTTAAGGAAGGCCAGAGCTTCAGCTGTGTCAAATAGATTGTTCCCTTTAGTTAACGTTTTTTAAAAGAACATTATATTCCGATTTGATAATGTCCCCTTTATTGTATTACGGAGAGCAATGTGAGCGTCCATTCCCATTGGATAACGCAGGATTTTACACCCGGAAGTAAGTATACTCTTTACTGTCGATTGATTTTACAGTGCTATCTGCACGACTCATCAACTCAAAAACACCAGATTATCCTTGTTGATTACACAACATTGGTTGGTTTACATTGTGTACAATGCTTTTGTAATTTTCCCCTTCGATTCGGAGAAACAAATATTTGTTCAGTTTAGGATGGCCGAAGACACTACACTACCCAGAATCCTCAGCTATTGTCTGCGTTGCCTCAAGCTCTGTGATTGGTTGACTGCATTCCATATGAAAAAAAACGTTTCGTAAAAGATAAATCATACTTTATTCAGCAGTGCTTGCTTTACTCTTTGAAAGTCATCACATGAATGCATTGTAATAAATGGTTTGGCTGCATTAAATATTACACATCTGTCGTAGTTCTGTATTTGTATTTATCTACAGAGATCTGGCTCAGAATAGACCGGAAACTATTCTTTTACCGTTCTGTTTTAATTTCACAATAAAGTTAGTAGTAATAATTAGTTTTGATATTATTGTTTTTTTATTAACTACTCATGTTAAGACCATCTTTTCTGTGTTGCTGTGGGGTTTTTCCATCGCTTTTGTGTTACAAATATCAAAACAATAACTAAATATATCCGTTGTAAACTAAACCAGAAACAGCAGTATATTTTATTTTGTTAACACTGTAAACTTGACAGATTTTTAACCCAAACTACCTACTGGTTAAAGCACGTTATTACACGTTTAGGGTAATATTGAAATCTTGAAAAGGGATGTCCAAAATAGCAATTATATACAGTTTTTAATTAACTATTTGTAGAGAATAACGAGTAGTGTATATACTTTATAGGGATCTGCAGATAAATATTTAGTCTTCTCAAGCACCAACAATCATTACATTACATTACATTGCATTTAGCTGACGCTTTTATCCAAAGCGACTTACAATAAGTGCGTTCGACCAACAAAATACAAGCTTGAAGAAAACAGAATCATAAAGTACATCAGGCTTCATAGAGCCAAACATTTCAAGTGCTACTCAACTGGCTTTAGATAAGCCAGTCCTCCAATCAAATATCTCTCCTGATTGTTGGCACTTGACAATCACCTTCCCTGAATTTTACTCAGGTGTAACTAAAGTCTGCTTTAAGGGTTGTTTATATTTCACATCATTAATCAGAATTTGTAAAGTAACTAAAATAAATGTAGTGGAGTAAAAATACCTGGTTAACCTTAAAGAAAGCCCTCAGGATTATAAAAGACCCCCATCACCCCAGCCACAAACTGTTCTGTCTGCTGCCATCTGGCACAACAGCCGCATTCTAGGAGAGGATGTGGCTGTTGTGGAGGACTACAGTACCTGGGAGTGCACTTATGGGCTGAACTGGAGGATCAACACTGATGCTGTGTACAAGAAGGGGATGAGCAGACTCTATTTTCTGAGGAAGCTGAGATCCTTCCACGTGTGCAGCAAGATGCTGGAGATCTTCTAGTCTGTTGTGGCCAGTGCACTCTTCTTTGCTGCGGTCTGCTGGGGGGGGCAGCATCAGAGCCGGTGACACCAGCAGGATCAATAAAGTGATCCGGAAAGCTGGGTCTGTCATCGGCAGCAAGCTGGACCCCTTTGAAGCTGTGGTGGAGAGGAGGACACTGAACAGGCTGTTGTCCATGATGGATAACCCACCCATCCTCTCCACCTGCAGCTGGACAGTCAACGGAGCTCCTTCTCCAACAGACTGCTGCAGCTCCGCTGTCACAAGGACCCATACAGGAACACATTCCTGCCCACTGCCATAACTCTGTACAATAAATCACCTCTGGCTGGAAGAGAACTCTCTGCTCCATAGTTTCTCTAATACAACATCGCTGTACATTGTACACATATATAATCTGTTCAATATTTGATATTCCATATTCCATTGTCATATATTTTTGAATATGTATATTTGCATATATAATATCTACATGTATATTTTCTATTTCAACACGTATATTTTCTATTTTCTTTTCTTTTCTTTCTTTCTATTCTTGTTTATTTGTGGTTTTGTTTTATTGTAAAAGGGCTTGTCTTTTATGCTGCTGCAACAAAAACAATGTCCCAAATTGGGATCAATAAAGCACCATCTTATCTTATCTTATCTTACATCCGGACCAAAACCACCAGACTCAGGGACAGTTTCATCCCACAGGCCATAAGACTATTAAACACCTGAACTTTGAAATAACATCCATAGCATTAATCTGGCTGCTACTTAGAAATGATTTGTCTAATATATCATATTCCAATCACTTGTATAGACTCTTATTGCACTATTTCACTTTTTACTATTTTTCTTTTTGTATTGACTTGCACTATTTTTCTGTTTATCTGTTTTATTGTGTTGCACTGTTGGAGGAGCCTGTGACCTAAGGGGGGGAGGGGGGGGGAGGAGACGTTATGGGTTTCATTCCATTTCAAAATGCTGTTTGTCGCTCAGCGTAAACTTCACCATTGTCAAGCAAAGCACATGGTGTAGTCCCAAACGATAGCTGAGGATTCTGGGTAGTGTAGTGTCTTCGGCCATCCTAAACTGAACAAATGTTTGTTTCTCCGAAACGAAGGGGGAAATTACAAAAGCATTGTACACAATTTAAACCAATCAATGTTGTGTAATCAACAAGGATAATCTGGTGTCTTTTAGTTGATGAGTAGTGCAGATAGCACTGTAAAATCAATCGACAGAGAATACTTACTTCCGGGTGTAAAATCCTGCGTTATCCAATGGGAATTAATGCTCACATTGCTCTCCGTAATACAATAAAGGGGACATGATCAAAGTCAAGCCGACTCCGAGTCCGAGCTGTCCGACTTAAGACGAGCTTTTTGACACCTCCCAATAGGCTTGTTTGAGACACGGCTCGCCTCGAAAGTAGATGAGAGTAGCCGATCGCAGCCGGGGGAGGTGTCAAAAAGCTCGTCTTAAGTCGGACAGCTCGGACTCGGAGTCGGCTTGACTGGCTGGGTTTGCAATGGCGGAAATTGCGTTGGCGTTTTTCGTTGCAGATGAAGTGGATGCAATAGAAATGCTCCTCCCTCTTAATGTTTGCAAAACTGATAGGTGGACATGCTACAAATGATCAGTCCCTTCAGATCCGCACACATGAAGCTTCATGAGCATGAATTGAACAGACCTGCTGCTGTGTTAATTCTTTAGCTGCCACTTTAAGCTTTATGATGTGTACAACATGGATGTAATTTGATTTAATCTTGCCATTTTAAATGATGTATTCAATAAATAAGGTTAAACCAAATCATTACATTACAATAGATTTTATTTTAATGATTTGGTTTAACTTAAAGAGAAACTTTATTGTTATTGCACATATTACAGGTACTGAGACAACGAAATGCAGTTTAGCTTCTCAGGTGCAACAAGCAGTGAAGTGGAAAGTAATGCACACAATCTACAGAACAACATATAGAATGAATTGAATGATGAATAAACAGTGTGTATTAATACACTAGATATCAGCCTGAGAGCAGTATGAACAATGTGTATGAATATGCTAAGATATATAAAGTATGAAAACGGTAAGCAGTATAGTATAAAATATATAGATATTAATTTCATGATGATAAACATTGTGGAACAATGATGAAAAATGGGAATGGATGTGGCGACGTAAAACTGACACAAAACAACAACAAACTTTTGCCAGCCAATGGGAGAGTTTCATCAGCAGCACGTGGTAAAAACCACCAATGAGCGCTCAGCTCGAGATACCAGCGAGCCGTTTCCCATCAAGCATTTCGCTTCCGCAGCTCGTGGAGAGCAACTGCGCCAACTCGCCTCGCCTCGCACTCAAGGCTGCGGGCGTCTTTGTCCCGCGAGATTTCAAAGTCTCATGTGGGCGAGCCTCCAGAGCAAGTCGGACAAAATGACTAACCATCATGCAACGCACTAGCAAGACGTTGATCGCAACTGCGCAGGTCTTGCTTGTCTCAAACAAGCCTATTACCAGTAGAAATACATTGCTTTTAAAATCGTGCTGTGCAACACGAAAAAAAGGGGCACATCGTGATGGTGAACACGAATCAATAGATTAAAAATCGTGTTGGTGAACACGAAATGCCGTGAGACTGGGTTGTGATATGATATTTACTTCTTCTTCTTCTTCTTCTTCTTCTTCTTCTTCTTCTTCTTCTTCTTCTTCTTCTTCTTCTTCTTCTTCTTCTTCTTCTTCTTCTTCTTCTTCTTCTTCAAACTCTCTTGCCTGCAGAGGGGCAATTAAAGAAGCCCATGCTCGGTTATAGACTCAGTGAATGATTATGGAATACTGATGAGAAGTGATGCCAATCTTAACAGAGTTTCACTGCGGACACCTGCATTGATTTGTTTCTGTTCTACCTTTTTTTTGGCCGACTTGATGAAAAAAAGGCTCCACCAGTTGACAGGCTGATAGAAAAATAGAACATTTGGGTGAGAAATATACAGAGATAAAGTTCTGGGCTGAGAATGTGTTTGCCCGGAAAGATGTGAGACATTACAGCATTGCATTCACATTATGTTTACGGAAGCTGGGGTCATAAATAAAGACTAATGCAAAGACAGGGTTGTGGCTCAAAGCATTACATCATCAATTCTGAATCCAGTGTCAAAGCTAGGCCTCTCTAACATAGTGCCATACCCCTATTTCTATCCTTGCAGTTGTTGGACCCACATGGCAGCAGACCCATTTAATTTCATCAGACTTAAATCAACTGGACCTCTCACTTTCCCTAACCCAGGCAAGGTTGTTCCAATCGTAAAATGCTGATTTAAAGAAGTGTTTAAATGGCTCTGATGTTGATCACACATCTTGCGACCAAATTGCTTTGGAAGACTCTACATGGAGATGTGGGGCCCAAGAGGTAAATTGTTGTCTACCAATCAGATGGGCAGTGGTTTTATCCCCAGCCCCTGCAGTGCACATGTTGATAGCAAGATCCTGAACATGAAGGGGGTAGGGGACCTATAATGGTTATTTTCAGGTTCATTTTTGTGATGTTTCCATGATTGTATGTTCATAAACTGCTTTATTTGTCTCATACTGCCTGTGCTGCAGCACCTCTGTTCACTCTGTCCGAAACCAGAGCCCAGTCTGCTCTGATTGGTTAGCTTGCCATGGCTCTGTTGTAATTGGTCAACCGCTTAGAGATGTCCCGCCCCTTATCGGTCAATGTTTTGGAGCACTAGCCAATAGAAGCGCAAGTGTTATGTAGGGTGTCACTATGTTAAGGAAGTTAACAAAGGAATCCATTGGAGGAGTTTCAGGCAGGGGGAGAGAAACTCTTCTGGAGTGAAAACAGGGATTTTAGTATTTGCAGACCATTTACATGCATGAAAACCTATATAACACACGACAGGAAATCAGTTGAATCATAATAAGGGCCCTGTAATGTGTTGTTAGAACCGTAAAAAAATCCATGTCTTGGAAACATTCACTTCTAAACGAACGTATCTTGGTGTTAAAATAAACATCCAGTTAGGCTTTACTGAGGGTAAAACCAATGCAGTTAAACCAAATAGCTACACTGCACTCAGTTTAATTTGCACTCTTTTTTTCTTTCTAAGTTGACAGCAGTTGAAACTTGAACAATGTGAGGAATAATTGCCAGCTTCAAGGTTCCCACTTCTCCCTCCTCATCTTGACTTGAGGAGCCGTCTCCAATGTAGAAGGAAGATGCGAGGTAATTAACAAAGATGGTGGAGACTCTCCGGGGACAAACACCTCTTGCATAGCCAATGAACATCAAGTGTAGCATCTTAGGTGCGCTTGCTGGGATCTCGGAAAGAGGCTCAGCATCGGCTATAATTGGACTTGAGAGGGTCACCACGGTGCCGCTGCACTGTTGGAAAGTACTTATGAAGATCTGGACAATTTAACTTGCTCTCTCCTGTGGAAAGATGTTTCCTCAGAGTTCAGACACTACCTGTTTGACTTTCTGTTCCCTGTGCGTCTGATTGAGCTAATCAAATGCAGACACATGTTTTGCATGGAAAGGTAGTCGACATTTACTTGCAAAACCTTAAGTATTATTGCAAGTGCTTTTCTTAACAAGCATCCCTGGCTTAACAACAAATTACAGAGAATCATCGATGGAGCCATGCAGTTAGCGAAAATGCTTCATGATCATACATCTTGTAAACTCTAAATTAAATACACATTGATTAAAAGCGCAGTACTTGTGTAAACGTATTTGCGTAAACGATACTGACAGGATCCAAACATCCTCTAATACATGATGTCATTCTGAAACACAGCCGGAAGCTACTTCAGGCTTCTTCTGAACTTCCTGCAGAACTCAATTGAACACGACTCCACCACTAACTCAGTTAAGAAGTCATGCCACGGTGCACTGTTTGTTAAATCAATTGTCAATGTAAAATAATATTTGATATACTGCAGTGTGTTGTAAAGGCAGCATCAATACTAAACTGGTCACTGCGAGCAGCCCATAAGCATGTGTCATCATGCCGTCATCCCCTCCTTCTCTGACACTGAACATACATTTGATGCACAGATTGAATCTTATTTTCCCGTATGATGGACTGCCCTTGATATCACAAAGACTGTAATTTTGGAACAATTCGATGCAATTTTATACAAAGTACAGAAAGCTTTTGGCATGACGGCTTGATTCTAGTGCTCGAAGGCAGGATAGTTTACTCTCTGATGAGAACATGCTGCCATGTTTTTATTTCTATGTATTTTTGACTGCCAGACTTCTTGGCTATTTCTCACTGCCCTGAATTCCCTGCTGTCTCTAGACAGAGTCATTCTTGGTGACATTTGTCAGAGATGACAACTGTCTTTAATTAATAATCTATTATCTACTAAGTCCACAGCATTCTCTGGCTGTTTTCCAACACGATGAAATTGGGTGACAGTCATTTCGCTAATTGAAAGTAATTTCAGCTGACTAAAAAAACATATGTGTGCTCCTCGTTTTGTCTCGCATCCCTCTTGTATTGTGTTGTTGAAAGACAGAACAGTTGTTGATGGATTTGACAACAGCCTAAATGAGCATATTAAGTGCACAAAAAACATTTATATGAGGATAGACTTGATTAGTTTGCTGTAGCTCTATTTTCGTCTTAAGGATTTATATAAGTTATAGAGACACTTGGACATGTCTTATAGGAATATTTACAACTCTCCATAAAGGGGCCGTATTTTGCTAATTTTCAGTTTCATTTTTGTTTTTTTGTGCCTCTGCTGTGACATGTCTCCATTTTCAAAAAGCTCTTTATTTTTCTCATACTGCCTGTGCTGCAGCACCTCTTTTCACCCTCTGTCTGAAACCAGAGCCCAGTCTGATTGGTTAGCTAGCCGGCTCTGTTGTGATTGGTCAACCAAATGTTCTGCCGCTTAGCCTAGCCACGTGCAATGTGTTGAAACACTAGATGATAGAAGGGGAGTGTTACATGGTGATGTCATTATGTTACAGAAGTAAACAAGTCCAATGGAGGCGTTTCAGACACTTGGGAATTTAGCTTTTGGAGGCCATTTACATGCACACAAACATACAGCACGCTACAGGAAAGGAAACCCCCCCCCCAAACAAATAGGGGCCCCTTTAAACAGCTTTTTAGCTTTAATATTATCTGATTTCTTTAAAATGTCTTCACAATCAGAAAGACTTACTACTTTGCAAGGTCTTTCTCAGTGAAAGAACACTGTTGTAGATTTAGCTCCAGTGACTTAAAAAAATAAATCTTATTTAATTATTCAATGACTTTACTGAAACTGGTTTGGGCACAAAGCAAACACTCAAAAGTACATCAAAGACACCTAACCTCCTGTTTATACCAGCACTGTCAGTTTGATAGCTACAAACTAATGTTGGTAGAAGTCTTTGTGGGCGTCTGTGTGCTCTAGTCTCTCGCTCGAACCTATTAAAGTCAAACACAGGTGAATAAGCAAACAGTAAATCTCATTATTTTGTCACACCTGAAGTTTTCTTAGACTTCAAAAGGCTTTATTTCACTGCACATTTCTGTAAACAGTGAAAAGTTGCCTGTCAGATTATTGTAGATTCTAAAGATTGGTTAACTTTTTTCTAGCTTGTTATCTGATGTCACCAGAACAGAATGAATGGGGGACAGACGCTGCTCTGAAAGGCTTTGCAGATGACAGTAAAAGACCACCAACCAAGAGCTAAGTCATTTTGATGTGTGATATTTATCATGTTCTTAGTGTGGCGGCACACCATGGCAAAGAGGAAGGAACAGCCTCAGAAGAAGTGATATGTTGGTGAGATATGAAGAACTATCGGCTCATAACCATGCTGAGATACATCGCCAATCTCAGGTGGCAACCGAGCTAGCTGTTTGGATTCAGCCTGAGGTCGAATCCCGTCTTGTTTGTGAGTGCTTCTCATGCTAAACCTTTGTTGGGAAGTTATATGGACTCACAGAGAGGCGTGGGGACTCTGTGTTGGTGCCCGTCAATTTTCTTTACCCTATTTTGTAGTAGTGGAACAGGATGCTGTTAATAAACAACAATGCTCCCATTACCTTAGCTACATTTCTGTTTTGATAGTCTTTTTACTGGAGCATTCTTGGTGTAGTTCCTTGGTGCCATTCATCCCTCAAAACTTTGCATGCGATGGATTGCCATGAAATTTGATGATGAATTTAATTAATTTCCCCCTCTGGATAAAATGTAATAACTTTGATGGCTCCCTCACTTTTAATTTGCTCCATCACAGGTCAACATTTTGACCTTTTATTTTTTATGACTAAATGAATGACTATGCTGACGGGAATGTCAAATGTTAGCATGTAAATGAGCAAAACTAAGAAGGTGAACAAAGAGCTGTAAGCAGGCTGTTTTCATTTAATTTCAAACCTTTATTTATCCAGATTGGTCCCATTGAGATCATCTCTTTTTCAAGGGAGACCTGCAGCATATAGGTTCCACATGAAACATAAAACAATAAAGGACATTATACATTATATTTACAGGATACATAGTTATAGACATTTACAAGTGCCCATTGTATCAGCAAGCATTTCATTTACCCTAGCTTTAAAAACATGCAGAGGAATGAGATTGCTCAGAGGAATGTAATATGGTTTCAAGGCGAACAATAATATGTTGCACTCAGATGAAGGGCAGCACATCACTTAAAGTGAAACTTGACCAATGTAAAAGCACTAACATCCTCATATAGAGACAAGTTATCATAAGTGGAGCAGTGGATTTTTACTGATGCAATTTGTAGCCATTGTTAATTTTTCATTTCAGACACAAATGGAAGGAAAACTGATCTCAGTCCACTGGATTGTTTTCTTTTGTAGCTTTTGATCACATTGCTGATCAGATTTTAAAGAAACAAAAGGGAATAACGCAACTCACAAGGACATGATGGCATCTTTTGAAATTACAGATTAAAGGGAGCCACTGAAACATTAAAACAAAATGTGTGCTTCTTCCTCCAAACTCATATGGGAGTTGGGGGATAAACCGTTTACAGATGATTTCTTATCATCACAATAGTCTACAGTAATACACAGTATGAAATAAGTACATTTGACCTTGTTATTGTTTTCTAAACGGCCACATATAGAAATAAAACTGAGAAAGTAAAAACAAGGCTCACAATTCATCCTGGGAAAACAACGCCCAACAATTGCATTTCAAATCAGCCTCATGACGTCAGTTTGCACAATCATGTTTTTTTAATTCCCAGAATCCCTCATAAGGGTTGTTACATTCAATCATGTATGTCATCAATACACTAATCCTCTCATCTGGCCACAAATAAATTAATGTGACTCGTGCTTGAGTGCAATTAAAATAATGACATTTCTATCTTGCTTGGCCCTTATTCTTGTTTTGAATTGATCGCACTGTATGAGAGACCTCTCGGCACACGTGGGAAGAAATTCAATGTGGCTTCTCTCTGGAAGGAAAAAAACTCAACTGAAAGTTGGCTAATTTTGTAATTGGCTGGAATCGAGATTGGCCATTTGATCCATGGCAGGGTTTCAAAACAGTTTATCTCCCGAGCCTTTGTAATTTACAGAGCTTTGATTACTGGAATTGGGAGGACACAGGCACTGAAGCCTGATTTCTGCCTCGAGCTCACTTGAAACTGAGTTAGACTTTCACCGGCACTCAATGCTCATTTGATTCTTGGCTTCTCGCTGTGCGGCTTCGTCTGAAGGTGACTGACTCATCAGACTCAGTGGGGTTTGTTGAGAAACTTTATGAGCATTAATCTGCCGTTTATATGCAGTCGCATCACTTGTTACACACTGGCTGTTTGACTACATTGGCTCAGATTGTTTGTGTTAAATAGTGACAGGGGGCTTTATTTAAAGCAGGCTGATGAAGCTAATTTGCATATTTGTGTAAATACAACTACACACTGCAGCTACAGTACAAACAAAGGCAATCTGTGTTTCTATGTTATTTAGATTTTAATAATGCAGCTTAACCAAACAAGAAGAAGAAACTAGATGCAACTTGAATATGAGAGTAGAATTTTATTTTAAAAAGTGGAACATGTTGATCCAAGTTATCCCTTGATGTTGGTCCAATTCTCATAACGTCAGACATCTTTACTAGCCAAGACATTTTATTTGTTGGGCTATTTGGGAACTTCATGTTTGTCTCAGATGTGGGGCCTGCTGGTTGTTTGTTGGCATTACCATTTGTGTGCTAGCATTAGCTTGCAAGGGCAATACACCATTATTTCTGGTTTATTGTTTCAGTATAGTTGTAGTTTAATTATTGGAAATTATGTTAACAGATTTTCTCCAACTCCCCACACTTGGGACACAAAGCATAGTAACAGGTTTAAGATGGATTTAAATGACAAACACTTTTCATAAAAATCAGCCCACTGGTTATATAGGCAACCAAGAAATGCTCAAGTTTTAAGTAAGGCAAGAGTTAATTCACACATTGGTAACACACATGTATTAATACATTGTTTCACATCGTACCTTCAACATGTAAAACTTCAAGTTGTTTCCTGTGAGCTGAGCCTTTTGTCTTTCCCTGACTTCTACCTCATAAAGTCATGTTTGTGAAAAGAGTTTTTGATCCTCAGCGGGTCACATGACACACCTGGTTATGTCCTTATCGCCTGTCTCCTGCTCACCAATTACCTGCTGCCTGTCATGTCCACGCTGCACTTCTCCTTCAGTTTCATTTCACATCCCACTGCCATTGTGAGAACTAACACCCGTACTGATATCTTAGACATAAGATTCAATCAGGTCGCCTCTTTGGTAATCACTTAAAATAATCCATTTCTCTTTTTTGCTTGCGTCGAATTTAGCTAGTCTGCTTCTGATGAAAAAAGGTGGTACATTTTCTCTGTGATTTTTAACACAGGGAGATATCACAGACATGAAATAACAGCCCCTGTGTTAACGGAATTGTATGCTACCTACTGCACACACGTAATAATGTAATTGAATGGGCACTGGCATTGAGGCTAACAAGGCTAATGCTAGCCCGACCTTCTTGTGACAGTACATTGGGGTAATTTATGCTCTCAGTGCTGTCGGTGAGCAGGATATTTTCCCCCTTTTAGTTCAGTGCCTGTTGATTATAGGGTATCTTGCACATGAAAAGGGAAAATGACAGGCGACATGTCTTAAAGTAGCAGCTTATTGTATGCTCGGTTAATGGATATCTCCTGCCCAAATAATTGATGAGCTTTAAAGGAGATAGTTAATATGTTCCTCTCAGTGATGCAGAGCCATAACACAGTCATTAAATGCAGAGCAGATCCAGCACCATGCATACGTTTATTTATTTCAATGTGGAAAAGCAGCATCTACTGTATATTTCATCTAGTCTGTAACTAGCCATTTCTTTTACTTTTTATGTAATCTTTGAAAAACTCAAACTACTCTGAGGGTATTCTCGGTGTCTCAAAGAGGCCCTATTGTGCTTTTGGGGTTATTCCATAGGTTTTTGAGCATGCCATTGGTCAGCAAATGCTCAAACCCCTTCCTGAAACGCTTCCATTCGACTCCTTTGTTTACTGCTTTAACATAGTAGTAAAATCAATATTTAACACGCTTCAATCGACTAGCGCTCCGACACATTGTACGTGATAGGTTAAGAGGCAAGACGTCTGTATGCGGTTGACCAACCACAACAGAGCCAATAACCTTACCAATCAGAGCTTGATTAACCAGTGCCATGTCAAAAATGTTATCTCGGAACTCAAATTTCAGCCATATGCCAAATTACAAGCAAACCAGGAATGATATGATAATATAACATTTGGAAAATAAACATCAATAAGAACGAATACAATTCAATAACATTGTACTAATTAAAGGAGGAATGCAATTCCAGCGAACATCATTGGCCAAGTTTGGAAAGAACATTTGCTGCAATCTAAATACTTTTAACCCAGATGATCAGAAAGGTTTTTGAGGATTCTGGAAATGATACAAATGTTTAGATAACATTTTATTTGATCAGAAAATCTGATTCAGTTATTTGTTTAGCCTTGACCAGATCTTCTTTAATTACTACTTTGGACACGATGCAAACTTTTGCTCCTCTCAAATGCACTATATGAACGAAAAGCAGCAGTCTTTTCCGATATGATAAGCCCCTGACTTCCCCCCCGCTGAAGCCGTATGACTGCAGCAGCGCTAATTATCTTCAGGTGCACGTTGAGACCCAGGCCATGTAATAAGCAGTTATACAGCACAGTGGGACCATGGCAGCTTTATTTCACACGGCAACATGTAGCGAGGTGAGGGCTCTCTATGGGAGGGGAGAACATTGGGAGCTTTGTTTGTTTGTACGGTATTGATTTGAAATGTTGTATTTACCCAGTTTTGTCATGGTCTCCAACCAGATTCCAATGATGAAAGTCGTACCAGGGTGATACACTTGTTTCTCCTAAAAAGAATATTATTTTGCAATGACAGCTTTCATTTTTTTTTTTTTGGAAGACAAACCAATTCAACGAGAAGCAGCAAGAAGTAGTGATAATTAACTTTTATGAGCATAAGTCAGAATGCATAAATATGATCTGGAAAACTGGAAATTGCCCCTCAGCGGTGCAACGAGGGAAATGTTCTTTGCTGCTCTGCTGAAGAGTAATTTAGTTGAAATAAACTGGGAACTGTTATTGTTGAAAGGAGGCCCCATTACCTCCTTTCAATCATATCATCTTGCAATTCTGTCAACTATATAGAGAATAATGGGTTTATAGACTACGTACAATGGCTCCCTCCCCAATACGCTTTGAAATCTCTCTGCTTCGCTCTCCTGCCGTCTCCTTTTTTAAAAGGTGCCATGCCAGCTGCCTTTATTCAGGTAATTAATGCTCTCACTTTCTGCTGATGAGCTCCCCAGGTCACATGCAGGAGTTCATTGTGAGGAAAGCTCTCTGTGCACAAAAACAAAACGCGCTGCCAGTTGCATTAGTTTCTCTCCCATTTCAGATCCCTTTATTCCTCTCCCCGTGCTGTCTGAATGTGCCTCATGCACTCACAGTATGTCTTTGAACCTTGTTTTTCCTATGCTCTGAATAAATAATATAACAAATATACAAATATTCTTATGAGCACCAGCTGAGCTCTATGAAGCCAAGACAACACAGCGTCTTTAGATAATTTACAAGATCAAATCAAACGTGCAGCGTCGACAGGAAACATGTTTAGCATTTGTTAAACATCTCTGTATTTAAATCACCCTGAAACACATGTCGGAACATTCTTTTGTGAATAAAAGCAGTTTCTAAATAATATAATTTCCCCTATAGAAAAAAAATCTCTCACAGGTATAATCCCACGATTAAGGAAAGTGAAGTGCTCTGATGTAAAAGTCTATATATTTTATATATTTAGATTTATTTATGTTAAGCTCTGTATATAATGAACCCCGTATGTTTCTAGATTCTGATCCAGATCTACTTCTGTTACATTCATAGTTTTAACCCATCATACCCCGTAGAAGTGAGATGGAAGGACTTTATGCCCCCACACTATTATGCCCCATTATTGCCCCTTGCATGAAATATTCTCATATGACTTTTAATCGTATGTACATCTACTTAATGAAGCAACAAAGGGGTTAAAGACACACGGTATCGGGGAGGTGGAGGAGATGCAGAGAAACCGACAGCATTTAAGAATAGATGGACTTGGAATTGTAATATTACAGGCTTTGGTTTAAAATGTGCCTTGGCTATGGAACACCAAATGGATAACAAGTGATGTCTGACCAAGTATGCTCCTGTGTATGAAAAACAATAATGGAAGAGTAGGATGTGATCATACAAGCGAAAGAGTCTGATTTAAAACAATGTCCTCTGCGGAAGCCGTGCTATGCTAAACTCTGAATCGATTTTGACACGATTATGCTGTTTATTTGCATTTAGATAGTTTTATCGGCTCGCGTTAGGGTTGTCTTCCCAATAAAAACATTAAAGGACCCATCTCGTGAAAGAGTAGAGATTTTATGCAGAATTATGCAAAGATATAGAGGTGCTGTAGGATTACCATATGGGTGCGTGGTGCTTGATGCAAATTAACACCCAACGCCGAGGCATCAGCAGCCATTAGAGGTGAGCCTTTTACAAGATAACACACTCTCGACTCAATGCTGCACATTCGGAGGGTGTCATCGCTCGCTGCTAACAACTAGCCTTGTCTCTTCCAAAACTGCTAAACAAGAGCTCCTGCTGAGGCAGCCGCCGAGGGCTAAGTGATATGAAGAAGCAAAAAACATCATCTATGTCAGTGGTTCCCAACCTGGGGGGCGCCAAAGATCGCAGGGGGGGCACCAGGCCTCAGATGATTTGAGGCCAATATCATATTCAGACTTTTATTTTTTTATTTATTTTTTACATATTGTAAACCAATACATGATTGTCACTAAAAGCCTTGTCTCTAAATTACAAAAAAAAAAAAAAAATGTGATTAATTAATTTGAATAACAATTCAAGTTAGTAGCTATTAAAGGCATAAAAAGACAGAAATGTATAATTCTTTCTTTAATAGAAATGTTTCTTCTGCCCGTAAAGTGTCCAAACCGGGCTTTTCTGGATAAGCGCATTTTTAAAACATAGTCATTGTCCATGCCGGTTTCAGTTGGATTATTCGTCACAGTTGCTCCGATCAGATCGGTCTCTTTTGGATCCACATAAGCACATCGGTAAAATCCGGCTTACTTTGAGCATGTGTTTTAAACAGTTTAATCCCTTTGTGAATTGTTTCCACTCCCGCGCCGCCATTTAATTTCTTCATACAGCGGGAATCGAAATGAATTAATCCTGAGTTATAACCATCAAAGTCACTCCAATAGTGCTCCTTAATTATGATTTCATCCTCCTTTAACAAAATACTTCACATTCATCTAGTTTGTGACAGTAGTTGTAGCATTTTTGAGACTTTTAAACTTAAATTACCAAAAGGAGTCATTTGGGGGGGCTCTTGGGAAAAAAGGTTGGGAACCAGTGATCTATGTGATCTCTGGGAAAAACAAGGCCCTTTATCTGCCTCGTTGTACTCCTCACCTCTGGGTTTGTCCCTCTCTTCCGCCTCATTAATGATGTCACAGTATGGATAACAGTGTGATTATTCCTGCCTAGCCAGGCTGCTCTTTAGCGCCTGGATGTGTCATATCTCAAATGACTCTTGATTGCAGGGATTTAGCCTGAAGGGAACTAAAAGCACATCGCCTGTGTGTTTTTTGTTATTGTCATGTCAGGGAGGCGGGAGGAAGAACGACCCTTTGCTATTCATCGGGGTCTATCAGACAAAGCGTATTTAACCACAAAAGAGGGGAGAGCCGAGTCTGGCAAAGTAAGGACGGGGTAAAAATGTCTCCTGCCTTGACAGACTTAAGTAGCCTATTACACGATGGCGAGGCTTTCATCTATTACTTCAAGGAGGTAGAGAAGATAATCACCACTGTTATTCCCCATCTGATGTGCCCCAAGCCACCTATTACTCCGTGGCCTGCAGCACTCTCTGCTGAATACAGAGAAAGGGAGTTTGCTGTTTGCTGCAAAATCCTTTCTAGACATAGATGGAGCAGAGGATTAAAAAAAGAAAGAAAGATATTTTTGTTACATGCAGCTATCTCCAGGTCTGGAAAGTAAAGTAAATGCAGAAGCACCTTAAACCTATATTCGGTCTATCGCCAGCAGGGACTTCCATGGTTGAAAATAAAGTAGAATTTATAGAAGTCTACGAAAAAATTACCATACTTCCCACTTATACTTCTAAATGACTTGAACTTTATCCTGATGAGTTTATGCTCTCAATTTCTAGTTTCAAGACTTCTTCAATTCAGCATCATGTTTGTCTTTGTCAGTTATGGTCCTTTTGAGTATGACATAGACAATAAACAAGCTTTGATTTGGATTTTTAGGCCTTTTACAGTGTGTTTGCACTTAAAGAAAGTGCATTGTAACATTTTGTTGCATTAGAACATTCCCTATTGATTGTTAAGCTGTACTTTGTTACTTTGTGTAATTTCTAGACCCAAAAAATATGATTGCAACAGCGAAAAATGCCAAACTTGAGCCTTTCAATTTGTTGTCGCACACACCATTAGTTGAAGTCATCTCCACGTCTATAATGTTCTGCCTATGGGGATCTTTGTCACCAGATCACCCTCTTCTGCAGAACCTCACATACAAAATGACAATAGCTACACAGCTGTCACCTGACATGTTGCGAACACCTCCGGACTGCCTCATTATGTTCATCATCATGTACTCACCTGTATAGATGTTAATTAGGTTAACGAGAGCAGGGTCCGTCCTCACGTCGTCCAGCTATGCTGTTTGTCCCCTATCTGCCGCTCCAGCTTCGTTCCAAAGACATTGAGATATGGAAAAAGGATCATTTATTGGGTCATTAGTTCTACTAATCAGCTCTCTAATTACAGGCCATTACAGTTGGGTGTCTGATGTATCCCCTCTCCCCAGGACCTTGGACATAATGCACTCTGACACTCAGTCTTTCACAAACAAGCAGCTGTCCTCAGGCTGAATATCAAAGGCGTCAACCTTTGGAAGAGGTCTGCTTTTAGACTGATGAAGCTCGATGTGCAGTGGTTTTATTATTTCTTTGTAGAAATTGGACAAAATGATCAATTGAGAGCTTTCAATTGAACCATTTCACTAAAAGGCACACACACACTATATATCTGAAAATACAAGTCTCGTTCTTCTTTGGAATGGAATGCATCTGGTTTTATGAGAACATAGATGCACAAGTGGGTGAAGGGGGAAATTGCCCTTGGAAACTGGTTCTAAAGGACAATACCAGCGATTGTTGTAGGCCATCTACTGAGCACTTACATGGTGCATCATTCTTTGCATTGGGATCTGTTTGACCTCTGAGCTTGCATTAGTTTTTGTTTGTGTAATAATAATATTTGTATTATATGGGAAAGCAGTTTGAATGAGTTTTGATTTGATAATGCTGTACCGCCAAGAAATTGAACAATGATAAAGAGACATGATGCTAGCTGAAGCGGATGAAGGCTAAAGAACGCTTCTCCAATCTGGACAGAATCATACATGGACGGTGAGAGCAGATTTTCACGTTCCTTTTTTGAAAAACATCACGTGTATTTTATTGATTGAGTAGGTTAATGTTGTATTCCTTTCTCTGTTAAACATGTTATCAACAAGTGGAATGCTTTACACAAGGACTTGCAACAATTTGGAGAAAAATGTCAAACAATCATTCTTATTGAAAAATACTGTACATGTATACACATCTCTGCAGCAGTACTTAATTTAGAATGGTATTTTGAAACTAAAATAGGATTGGAAAATATGATGCCAACAGTATTCACAGTTGGTAGCATTAGTTTAACCAAATAATACATTCACAAGACTTCAGCAAGAATAGCAATCCAAAAATGTGATATCTTCTACAATGCAATCATTTCAAGTGTTGTACTTTAATTTTCAAAGCAGGATTTTTGCTTTTCAATTAGACCATTTTCACAGTGTGATATTGTTACTTTCACTTCAGTAGAGTAGCTTCAATTGCAGGAAAATGTGCGCTTCAAAACTTGGCAGCATGCATTTAAAAATGTTCAACAACAATCTAAAGTGCTAAAATTGGTATGCTTTATTTAAAATGGGAGATGTCGGTGCTTGTCTGGACACTTGAGTGTAGAATTTTTGGCCAAATGTAACACTAAGAGGGGCAACAAAAAGTGTCCACCCAGTAAGAACATAATATAAGACGATCAAACTGAAGGTATTATGGGTAGGTCTAAGAAGGTGAGACTTGTAAAGGTGAGGGGCTTTTCATGTCAGGGCCTTTAGGGCTTTGGAACAACATGTCTGATCTTAATCTTTTAAATCTCTTCTTAAAAGTGACTACCATCTACATAATTTAATTTCTACCTTGGACTTTTGACAACTTGTATCCATTGCCCCCAAATTACAACCGTGCCCACGTTCTGCATCACAGCATGTTTTTTATTAATGAGGATTCTTCATGGCAGCAGATTTGTAGATGTGAAGATGCCAGAGAGGAAGATCAACTCACTCGCTAACTGGTATGAACATCAAAGTTTGGAAGTTATGGCAAAGAGTGCAGATAAGTCCATCATACTTAACAAAGTTACGAGGAGTGAGATTAATCGGATTCCTTTAGCTACCCCCTGCTGACAAAACCTCTAACCTGATTGGACGACAGCTCATCAAAACTCTGTCCAATAAGAGTTTGACTCACCAGTGATGCTGTAAATGTATTTTCTTTGGCTATAGTCACTTAACCAAGTGCTGCATGTGCCTAAATATAACCATAAAAACCTCGAACAATCCTGGAGTAGCTATAATGACTACATCCAAGGGAGAGACATTAGGTTTGCTGCTTTTGTATCGATGGTTACCAGGTTCTGCAGATCTTGAAAATGCTTAGTTGAGATGTTGTTATTTTATCCAACAAATGGACCACAGAGAGGTTTTTCAAGGGCCTTATATTTATCATTTAATGGAGGCCTAAATGCATCTTGAGACTAATGCATTGTGTATGATAAAAGTAATGTATTTTCTAATGATCACATTCTATTCTCTCCTTTTTTCCTTCGGTCTAGTTTAAAAAGTACAACTGGATATTAGTTTGAAACTTAGACAAAGGGAGATATTCAGGTGGGAGGGTGTCAAGGTGACGAATGCAACAATACAAATATTGTTTATTCCTGAATTTTGTATTTTGCATTTTCTCATAATAGTCAAGTGGAAAACAGTTGGTGTAGGTCATTTAAAGAAGAAGGTATTTCCGGTGTGGGGTTATGCAGCAGATGGTGGAGCATATTATAGAAACTGATTAGAGGAATAACACATTGGATACTGTTGTTTATATAAACGCGGGCCAATGCGAGTGCATATAAACATGTGCAAATGGGCCTTCAGCAGCAGACAATGTATGCCCACTCTCACAGTAGGAAGCTCTCTGCAAACTATTTTATACGGACATATCTGTCGTATTCAGGCATGTCCAGAAGGAGTTCTGACTCTGACAGACAGTCTTATCGCCCCAGCGATCCTATTACAATTATAGGAGGATACTCAACAATGTCAATATAATTAATTCAATTATTAAAAAGCCTGAGGCACAGTCTAAGGATATGAAAAGGACAAAGACTTGGAATGAGGGGTGGGCTGGATGCGGCGCTGAAGGAGCTCGGGGATGTTTTTCTTTTTTGAATCCAGTGATATTTGCAAAGTTTCCCACAGGTTGATTGTTTTTTAAATGCCAAGAGAGAGAAGTTGTCTCAGGGGATCAGACAGCCAGGGAGGGGCTTTCACTTAAAAATTCATAATTAAAAGACACTGCCCTTGGGTTTAATCCATGTGGATTCACGAAGGCCTGTCACAATATTAGCTAAATTATGACTATGGATTTAGAGGGACGTCTTTTATTAAATGGATCATTTTTATACCAAATATGTTATTGGTGTCCTTCTTACTAAACTAAAAACATACAAAACAGGTTCATATTGGTATTTTGTGCATGTACAGTGACATGTCTACATGCTTTAATGTTCAAAAAGCTCTTTATTTTTCTCGTACTGCCTGTGCACCTCTTTTCACCCTCTGTCTGAAACCAGAGCCCTGTCTGCTCTGATTGGTTAGCTAGCCGGCTCTGTTGTGATTGGTCAACCAAATGTTCTGCCCCTTAGCCTAGCCACGTGCAATGTGTTGAAACCATGGATGTATAATAAGAACTGGATACAGCGTGGGAGGCGGGGCCTCATTCATTCCTATGAGAGTTGCTCATTAGCGCATGATGATAAAATGGCCCAACTTTTGAGAGAGTGAAACGTCACAGATTACCCGGCATGCCCGTATGTGCGCTCATAGCGCATGCGCAACTTTAACCAAAATGCTCGTTCACATCAAGCACGTCAATTTGCGTACACGTAAGTTACAGAACCTCGCGTTCATGACAGCATGGTACTGTAATGGATTTTATTATGATGTCTTTGATATTAACGAGGCGGCAGTTAGCATCTAGCGGCTAGCTAGTAATTATGCTAATGTTCACATCAATCGTTATGTACTTATATTACACAGTAACATGATCTAGTGATATCCAACAGAGCTTCATTTAGCATGAAAGAATTATTGCACTGTATATATAATATATATACAGTGCAATAAGCTTAGTGCAATAATAACCTACAGAGACGTTAATCTAACGTCGGTAATATTAACTTTATTTAATACAACATTTACGGTACAAGATTTACATCAAACAGCCCATGTAGTATGATATAATATTTTACAAATGATGAATTACAGCAAACATGTGCAATATATCCATTATTACAGCTCCGTGGGCTCGCAGTAAGGCGATATGGTCCGTTGTTATTGTGCATCCATGGGTAAAGATAAACGCATGTAGTGCTGAACACGTAACATGAACGTGCCGGGCGGCGCGGTCCCGTGGGTTAGATGCGCGTTCATAATGCCGAGGGAAATAACTCTCAGAATGTTATTAGCACATTTGTACAACTTGAGGAACGAATGTTTTTAATAAGGGCTATACAAACGTTCATACTGGGTAGTTTATTTAGTTTAAAAAAAATTATCCAACGAGTTACAGACCACTCTTTCCCCATGTAAGTCAATGGGAACAAGTGTTTCCGGGCCCAGCAACCTAAAGGAAGTGTAGTACCGCCGTTTGGCCACAACGAATATTCTCATCAGACTCCGGCGCACTTCCTGGGGGCTTGGTTGAAACACTAGATTATAGGAGGGGAGTGTTACATGGTGATTTCATTATGTTACAGAAGTAAACAAGGGAGTCCAATGGAGCCGGGGGAACTTTGGGAATTTAGCTTTTGGAGGCCATTTACATGCACAAAAACATACAGCACACTACAGGAAAGGGACCCCCCCCCCCCAAAAAAAATAGGGGCCCCTTTAATCAACTTTTTAGCTTTAATATTCTCTGATTTCTTTAAAACGTCTTCACAATCAGAAATACTTACTTTGCAAGGTCTTTCTCAGTTAGCTGGCCGGCTCTGTTGTGATTGGTCAACCGCTTAGAGATGTCCCGCCCCTAAGCCTATCACATAGAATGTGTTGGAGCGCTAGCCAATAGAAGCACGAGTGTTACACAGTGGTGTCACTATGTTCGGGAAGTAAATGGCTCAAAGGAGGAGGTGTTTTTACCGTCAACTTTCTGCGATTTTACCGTACAAATAACACTGAGCAACCCCTTTTTTATCCCCTTCTATGGTAGCATAGCGAGTAATGATGCAGTCTTGACAATCTATTAGATTTACACACTTTTTGCAAAAACATTATAAGGAACCTTGAAGTCAGGATTTAAATTAATGCTTGCAATGTATTATTAGTTTAACACATACCTGGTGATTGAAAAATGTACGGCAACACCTGAAGCAGCATGATATTCAAGCATAAAACACTATTTGGTTTCTGAGGCCCACATCTTATTTTTGCCCTGGGGCCCCCTCGCGGGTTAATCTGGCCCCGGGCTCTAAACGTAACAGGAGAGACCTCGCTTTTGAGGTCGTGGCTCTCTTCCTTTCAATGTGGGATCTGTGGGCACTTTTTAAAATCAGTTCACCCACCTCTTTGGACTTGACTTTGCTACATTTTGCGTTTTCGTCATGCACTTTATAAATACATTTTGCATATGATTAAAAAAGTGATGATTATAGGCAGGGCCGTCCCTGGCCAACATGAGGCCCCACGCAAAGTTATATGATGAGGCCCTCTGTTTCGCGAGCGTCGACGGGGGGCGGGGGGAGCCTCGCAGTGGTGAAACCGTGCCGCGCCACACTAATTGCGCCGCATAAGCGCATAGGTGCGCCGCATTTTCGGTTCAGTTGAGGCACCCTCCGCAAGGTGAGGCCCCAAGCAGTCTGCATGATCGGCCTGTAGGGAGGGACGGCCCTCATTATAGGAAGGTGGTTAAACAGAATTCATTGTATATCCAGTTCTCATTCATAACACTCCGTTCGATGTCTCACTATGGGATGCGCCTCATCGCGGAGCAAACAGAAGCATCAATCTCATTACGCCAATCCTGATTGGCTGGTGATCTTGACGTCAGCGTCAGGGGAAATCACCCCCTATAAGTAGCCTGCGCCACAACGCATGCGTCATTCAAACACCTCTTCTCGCTTCAGAGCACATCTCACAGTAGCCGGGCAAGCTTCACTGTCCATAGACTGAACCCAAATACCCATTTCGGTCAACGGGTGCTCGCTGGCTACTCCTTCTGCTTCGCAGGAAGACGGTAGTACTAACGCCAGTTAGTATTAAAATCGACCTCGCCCTTCTCTTCCACGGAAAGTAAGGTAGGTCCGATTTTTTTTTTTTAAGCTAGCAGCACACCTGTTGCTAGCTCGCTCCCTCTCTACCGACACCACGGTAGCGAGGAAGTTTTTTCTTTTCTCTCCTCCACGGAAGGGAAAAGGATTAAAAAGGAGCATACTGCCACACCAGTCAGTATTCTCCGGGAATAAAAGACCCACACCGTCCTTTTTCTTCGGATTAAGGACAAGGTGGTAATACCTTCTTTCCCGTCCCACCTGTGGAGAGCGGGCCCTCTCCACGCCACAAGGCGACAAAGATGGACGCCCCTCTCCCTCACACCAGAGGAGTCAGGGACTCGGTGGCTCGACTCTGCGGCTGCGGGTTGAAGATCTCGGGCACAGACACACACCAGGTCTGTTGGCCCGAGGCGCTATCGACAACCCCGGCTCGTGCGGACATTGTGTCCGCTTCACAGTCAAGAGCCTCCGCCGATGGCTAGCGAGACAAGCTAGCCTGTCGGAACATGACCCCCCCCATGTCCATGGACCCGCCGGCCGGCAGTCAAGACACGGGGGCGTCAGCCACAGAGAGCGAACCCCACTCCGTGTCGGTCTGGGGCTCATTATCGGCGATGGCCTCAGAACCGGAATCCCGCGTCCTGGCAGGCCGGGACCCGGTGACAACAAGACATGCAGGAACGGATTCCCGCGCTTTACCAAGCTGGGGCTCCCGGTTAGACCTCACCATGGTCTCACCCGCGGAGGATGTCCTCGAGTTGGATTATGAGGAGGACGATGAGGAGGACGCCCTGGCGACAGTACACCAGCTTCGTCCGGTCTGAGCATGGACCTGCAGGCCGTGTGCAAACGCGCTGCGGTCAGACTCAATGTTCCGTGGCCTGAAATAGCCAAGGAGACCTCCAGGTCCCGCTACGAGGGGAAACACCTTCCCCAAGCAGGGGGCAAAAACAGGCAACTCCTCCCGGTCTTCCCGGAAATGTTGGATGAAGTGTCGGTCTCGTGGAGAGACCGGCCCTTCAGCAACAAGGTCCCAATCCAGGGTGCCTCCTCCCTAGACTGTGACGGGATGGAGAGGCTCGGCCTGCTCCGCATACCGCCCATGGAACCGCTGGTAGCGGCCCACCTTCCACCGAAGGTGGGCCCGTCACCAAGCAGGAACCCCACGCTGCCAGCAAAGTCGGACCGCTTTCAGTCTACAATGACTGAAAAGTCCTACAAAGTGGCAGCGCTGTCCGCCAGGGCCCTGAACGTGTCTTTGCTGCTAACCGCCTACCAAGCGGAGCTCTGCGAGGACCCGTCGGGTAGCCCGGGAGCAGCCACTCTGGACGAGATGGCAGCGGTCACGGACATTTGCCTAGAAGGGTCCAGCCGCTGCCTTCGCAGCAGCAGTCCTTCACCTAAGCTGTCTCGAACTCTGCTCGGTTTAAAGCACCGGACAAGCAGAGGTCGCAGCCCACCCCGAGTCCCCAGCCCAGGCTGGAGACAAGGGCAAGTTGGCCGAGAAAATCTCCGGTTCCGGCTGCAGCTCAGGCTCAGCCAACCCAGAATTTCGGCCAGCAGTCGAGGAAGAAGAAGCGAGCGGCGTGACAGCCCCTCCTTCTCCCCTCCGTGAATGTGTTCCCGCCGCCTCGAGAGATGCCTAAACACCATCCTCAAGTCCGCACAAACACATTGATTGATTCCTCTGTCATAAAACATTTGCAGCTGACGCATCCAGGCTTCAGGCCGAGGGCGCAGCTCAAAAAAATGAAAAGAAAATCATTGAAGCCAATAAACAGCCCGTCAATTATTCCCCTTCTGAGAGCAGCTACGGCATCTCTCAAAAGGCGGATTACTGACGGGTCTGTGAAGGCACCACCGCCACGCGCAGTGCCGGCTGGGGCTTTAAGGGCACCACCATCACTCGCATGCGCAGTGCCGGCTGGGGTCATGAAGGCACCACCATCACACACATGCGCAGTGCCGGCTGGAGCTGTAAAGGCACCACCGTCACACGCATGCGCAGTGCCGGCTGGGGTCATGAAGGCACCACCATCACACGCATGCGCAGTGCCGGCTGGAGCCGTAAGCGTGACATCTCAGCTGGCTCTAAGGAGCATACAGCAGGAGATACTCACGACATCTGCCTGGGCTTCTCAAAACAGTTACACTTTATCTGTTTTCACAAGCCCAGAGAGAGTCAACCCATATTCTGGAGAGAGAGGTTCTCTCTCTCCTAGAAAGAAGGGTTTTATCTATAATGCCTGCCGAGCAGAGTCAGATTACGCAGACAAATGTCCTCGTAAAGCACCCGCTCAACATGGGTCTCATAATAAAACTAAACCCTGCGCGCCACGGCGTGCGGAGAGTATTGGTTATTATTAGGGCTGTCAGTCGATTAAAATATTTAATCGTGATTAATCGCATGATTGTCCATAGTTAATCGCGATTAATCGCAAATTAATCGCACATTTTTGATCTGTTCTAAATGTACCTTAGAGGAATATTTTTCAAGTTTTTAATACTCTTATCAACATATGAGTGGACAAATATGCTTTATGCTAATGTTTATTATCATTTGAACAATGACAAATAAGCTCATGAATATTAGACACAACAACGTGTGTGTGTGTGTGTGTGTGTGTGTGTGTGTGTGTGTGTGTGTGTGTGTGTGTGTGTGTGTGTGTGTGTGTGTGTGTGTGTGTGTGTGTGTGTGTGTGTGTGTGTGTGTGTGTGTGTGTGTGTGTGTGTGTGTGTGTGTGTGTGTGTGTGTGTGTGATCGTTGGAGCTATGTGCAACTCAAGGCATATGCTCGAACGGCAGCTGCCTGGACGCTGCAATCATGTTGCATGTGTGCTGACTTTTCGTACAATGTCCCGCTGTCTGGCTTCCTGCATAAAGGCAAGTGCTCGGCGCAGTTGTGTGGATAGAGCGCTCCTCTGTTTTCATTTAAACAGCTCCTTATATCCGTTAGCGCAGCTAGCTAGCACCCGATGCTAACAACAACAATGCACGTAAGGTCTCTCTCTCGCTCGCTCGGGCCACACATACACACACCCTCCCGGTCCTCCCGATGGCCAGTCGGTGCCTGCCGGTGAGCGTGGAAGTGTGGTCTACCACAAGCAAGTGGCAGCAGCGGGGCTGTCAGCACCCCTGCGAGATGGAGTTCATGACTTTATGAGCTGTTCATGAGCACTCATGAAACATTCATGAACAACTCATTATATGTTCACTTGTCATGTTCATGAACCAAAATTCTTAAAATGCTCATGAACCATTTTAAAGAGCAGTTCATGACATTTTTATGAACATTGTTAATTCATATAAAGTTCCTGTTTTGCTCATGACAGACTTTTATGAGCAATTTATGAACTTTTCATGATCCAGCCAATCACAAAATTATAATTAAAACCCCACAAAGTTTGCATGAGTATTTCATGAACTTTTCATGACTATGAGCATTTCATTAATTTTGGATGATTGTGGCAAGTTCAGAATATTTTTGAATATTCATGAGCATTTTATGAACTTTTGATGATCAGTGTGATGATTTTAAAGACCTCTTGGATATTCATCTACTATTTGAACATTTCTTTATTTTTAAAAACTTTTAATCTTTTATGGTTTATCTGTACTGTTTGAGAAGCAGTAGGAGTAAGTAGCGCCAAGGTGGAACCTTTGGCAGGTGAGCGGTGACATCTGGGTTGTTTTAGGGGGGACACTTCCGCCCCCTCCTCAGAAGCAATACAGACGATCAACCGGATCCTGTGTATAATTATTGCTGCTGCACTTTTCTCTTTTCTACAGGTCAGTACATGATGAAAATGATCGATGTTAACTTGTGTGAATTAGATATGATGTTGGAGATGTTTAGGAGAGTGTGTCAGAAAGTTTTCAGCATGTTTGACATCGTAACGGTATTTTAAAAATACTAAACTGTCGGCAACAATAGATGCCATTTTCGCGGGCTTCAGCCGCGCCTGGGTAAATGTGACCTGAGCGAAGGCTCGCAGGCAGGTTAGCTGCTGCGCACGGGTAATATGTTTTGTTTACCTGAGTGCAGTCTTGCAGGCACATTGCCTTGTTTTTTGTTTATTAACATTGACAGTGTATTTTTGTGATCTCCATAATATGTTATATTTGGTAAAGATAGATATATTGATAGAAAGTATTATTTGATAGCGGTATGTGTTTATAGATAACAACCTGTCCTTCACTGCAAACTTAGCTGCTACAACCCGCTGCTGCAGATACACGCTTTACAACATCAGGAGGATGCGTCCCCAGCTGACCCAGAAAGCCACGCAGGTTCTGGTCCAGGCTCTCGTCATCTCACGCCTAGACTACTGCAACTCCCTCCTGGCTGGTCTACCTGCATGTGCCATCCGACCTCTGCAGCTCATCCAGAATGCAGAGGCTCGTCTGGTCTTCAACCTTCCTAAATGTTCCCACACCACGCCACTCCTTCGCTCCCTTCACTGGCTTCCGGTAACTGCTAGAATCCACTTCAAGACAATGGTACTTGCGTACCATGCAGCGAATGGATCTGGCCCTTCCTACATCCAGGACATGGTTAAACCGTACACCCCAGCACGTGCACTCCGCTCTGCATCAACCAAACGGCTCGCTGCACCCGCACTGCGAAGGGGACCCAAGTTCCCATCATGTTCCCATGTTTTCTTCAAGTTTGTATTTTGTTGGTCGAATGCACTTATTGTAAGTCGCTTTGGATAAAAGCGTCAGCTAAATGCAATGTAATGTAATAATTTATATTGACTATGTTGAATTTCTCCTTGAGATACAGTAATTGACTGTGACAGACGGATAACTTAAATGGAGAAATGTGATGTTTGTAAAGTACAGCTATTTGAATGTAACTGTGTACTTTGAATTTTGAATAAGAAGCAATCCAGACGATCAACCGGATCCTGTGTATAATTATTGCTGCTGCACTTTTCTGTTTTCTACAGAAATCATTTATTGTTGCTGTGGTACCCAAGCTTTTGGGACCCGTAACAAAAAAATGTGTGCAGCTGAGTATCAAGAACTGTGCTTCAAATAGTGATAGGATTAATTGTAGTGCTCCACCTGTATACATGTATATTTGTTTGCTTGTTAATTTGAGTAAATTTCCATTGTGATTGACATAATTGTTGTTTTCTATGGTTGCCAATTGACCCACAGTCAATGGTTCATGAACAGTTCATGAACAGTTCATAGCCAGCCATTGAATTATATTCAGTGACTGGGTATGAACTGTTCATGAACGGTGCATGAAGTTGTTATGAACAGTTCTTGATATGTTCTTGGTTGAAAACTGAATATCCCTACACACTCACTGAAAACTCCATTTCATGAATTGTTCATGAACCTGCCTAAAACCATATTCCATGAATTGTTCATGAACCATTCCAGCACAGGAGTTTCATGAGTAGTTCATGAACTGCCCTAGTGCCATTTAATGTTCATGTCACTTTCATGAACAGTTCATCAACTTTGTTATGAGCTGTTTATGAGCTGTTTATGAGCTGTTCATGAATATGGTTCACTGATATTTCATGAACTTTTCATGACAAGTTCATGAACAGTTCACTATCATCTCACTAGTTTGTAGATGGTATTTTAAACTCGATGCTCTCTGAAACTACGGGGCGGCCGAGGAAAAAAAATACACATGCGTTAATCGCGTTAAAATAGTTAGTGGTGTTAATTTTTCTTTGCGTTAACGCGTTATTAACGCGTTAACTTGACAGCCCTAGTTATTATGTAATACGTAGTGGCACTACACCCGACTTTTCTAGTACGGGACGCGCCTACGGGTGCTGTCCTTTCACGGAAGGTGGTCACCACGGACGCATGTCAGACAGGCTGATAGGGTATTTACGAAGGTCGCCCGGTGAGAGGTCTCTAGAGCAGAGACCTCCAACGGGCGCACGTAAATCACCCGGAGCTTTTAGCGGTGGTCCCCACCCTAAAACGCTTCCTGCCTTCTCTCAGAGGACACCATGTCCTCGTGAGGACAGACAACACGATATCGTGTATGAACCGCCAAGGGAGGTTGCATTGTCTCCAGTCACACACACTGGCACACAAACTGATCCCTTGGAGCGGCAGACGTCTCCTCTCTCTGAGAACGACACAGGTACCGAGAGTGATGCACCTCAGGACAGAACTACTGTTCAGAGGTGCACCACTCTATGCAGACTGGACTCCTCATCTAAGGATCGTGAGTCCGCTGTGGGTGCGTTACGGCGGAGCCGCGTTAAATCTGTTCGCATAAAGAAAAAATGCTCAATGACAGCTGTTCTCTTTAATGCACGATTTAAATGCACTGTTAGGCGGGGACGCACTCGTACACGATTGACCTCCGGGTCCTCTGTACACGTTCCCACCCCTGGCTCTGTTACCCCCAACTCTGGCCAGAGTGAAGGAGCAACGCCACACACTTACTCTGATGTTTCCGCCCTAGCCCGCAACGCACGGGCTGGCGGAGATATATCAGCTGTTGTGCGGGCAGCCATGGCAGCCCCCACCACGCAGGGACAGATTGTCTCAAGCGGGGGGAGCGATCCTTCACCCACGCCCAGAGCGCAGGGCACTATGGGCCTGACCTGTGAGTGGTACAATCTGAATACAGTGGGACTCCCTCAGAAGGTGATAAACACTATTCAGAGTGCGAGAGCTTCCTCCACCAGGTCTCTTTGCGACTGTAAGTGGAGGGTGTTTGAGGAGTGGTGCCTTCAAGAAGGGCACATCTCTTTTCAATGTCCTGTCGGGGTGATTTTATCATTCCTACAGGACTTGATCGATAAACACAGAGCTTTCTCCACGATCAAGGTGTACCTGGCTGCTATTGCTGCATGCCATGTGGGCTTTGAGGGTAAGACGGCTAGCCAACATCCCTTGGTCTGCCGTTTTATGAAGGGAGCGCGCAGGCTCCTC
Source organism: Pseudochaenichthys georgianus (assembly GCF_902827115.2). Lineage (NCBI taxonomy): Eukaryota > Metazoa > Chordata > Actinopteri > Perciformes > Channichthyidae > Pseudochaenichthys > Pseudochaenichthys georgianus. Next base: position 20,409,081 of record NC_047522.1, on the reverse strand, counting down.
CCTGTCTCCAGGTCGCTGGTGCCCTTATGGGACCTGGCAGTGGTTTTAAATGGGCTCAGAATGACCCCATTTGAACCCCTGGAAGGAGGTGACATGAAACATCTGTCACTCAAGACAGTGCTGTTACTGGCCCTGGCATCCGCTAAACGGGTCAGCGATATCCATGCACTGTCTGTACATCCCTCATGCACTCAGTTCGCCCCAGGGCAAATGAGAGTGTTGTTGAAGCCCAACCCTGCCTTTACACCAAAGGTGGTTGGTTCGTGTACCCCGATTGACATTGAGGCATTTCCTCCGCAGCTGGTTTCCTCCGGGGAGCAGCAGCAAGATCTGTTGTGTCCAGTCCGGGCTTTACACACATATATGGACAGATCAAAGGAGCTTTGTCTTAATGACCAACTCTTCGTGTCCTGGGCTAACCCTCACAAGTGCAAGCCCGTTACTAAGCAACGGCTCTCCCACTGGATTGTGGAGGCAATTGCTTTGGCCTATACGAGTCAGAATTTGCAAGCACCTTCGGGTCTGCAGGCTCACTCGACTCGGGGCCTGGCTACATCCTGGGCTTTGTTCAAGGGTGTTTCCATCCAAGACATCTGTGCAGCGGCGAGCTAGTCCTGGCCGCTCACTTTTGTCCGCTTTTACAGGCTAGACGTCTCCGCTCCAAGCGTGGCCCGAGCAGTGCTGGGCACCTTGTTGAGTCGGGACTCTACCTGTGAAATTCTGGTTGATCGGTGATTTTCGAGATAAGCTCGTCTGGCAATACGGGAGCTACAATATCCCATAGTGAGACATCGAACGGAGTGTTATGAATGAGAACTATAGGTTACTTACGTAACCCCGGGGCTCAGAGTAACATGAAGTGAGATGTCTCACCAGACAGCCCTCCTTGCTATGGTGAAGCGAGAAGAGGTGCTTATTTTGAATGACGCATGCGTCGTGGCACAAGCTACTTATAGGGGGTGATTTCCCCTGACGTTGACGTCAAGATCACCAGCCAATCAGGATTGGCGTAATGAGATTGATGCTTCTGTTTGCTCCGCGATGAGGCGCATCCCATAGTGAGACATCTCACTTCATGTTACTCTGAGCACTGGGGTTACGTAAGTAACCTATAGTTTTTCCAAACTTTGTTTTCATTGTGCTCACTTTTCACTTTCACTCTGACCTTGATGGGAAAATTAGTTTTTATGAACACACGTCATGAATAGAAAAAAAAATATCCCTCTCTACTTTCTCATGATGTCATCTCTCACAAGCTTTTCAATCAATATGAGATGCTTCAGCTCCTGTGAAGATTGTGCCACTGATGTGGGAGTTCAAATCTCAGCTTTCCTCACTGTAGCGCACATATCTCTCTTCCACATCGAGATATTTACAAAGGATATGAAACTGGTACCAGGGCACGCCATAAAACGTGTCATTCAACGAGGAAGTGAGGAGGGAAATGGATGCTGCATGGAGGAACGCTCTCATACATATTCAACATGTTTATTGTGAAAATGTGAGTATTGATCAGGTTTCCTGACCTCCTCAATCCCCCCTAGGCTCTGTGTGCAGCTTATACTTTGCAATAAGGGCAATCAGAAAAGGTTTCGTTCCCAGTGGAATGCTTACTTTCTCTTTCCCGTGGCAAATCAAACTCCCACCAGCTTAACAAAGAGACCATCCTAAGCACGAGCATCCCCACCTTTGTGTTCGGGGTCTTATTCGACAGGGGTGGTGCCAAATCGGGTCACAGAAGAGAGACGCTGCATTCACTGGGAATAATGGAAACGATCGAAATTTCACACACACAGCATCCCCCAGACAAAAGCCGAAAAAACACATTCCACCCACTCCGTATTCAGATATAAAAAGGATAAAATGCTTCAGAAATGACTGTAAACCAAGATGTTTACTCATGAATTATTGTTTACATTATCTGCCAGTAAATATATACGTTTGAGCAAAGGAAAGATGACTAAGGTGGCTATCTGTGATTCATGCATAATCCATGCCTGCGGGCCTGTGCATATCATGCACCCTCATCTAAAGGAGAGCATGCCCAATACAATATTCCAGGGTATTACCACAAATGCATTCATGCTGCTTACATGTAAGTCTCTTCTCAAAAACTGCATATTATAAACAACCGCTGCCAGTTGCAAGGTAAACAGTCATCTTGGCGTCTTGTTATTTCAACATTTGCAGCAGTTCTGCAATGTGGAGCCGTGAAATGTAATGAGTTTGTGGGTAAAGTATAGCCTGCTACAGATCACAATATTCAGTCAAGGGACAGAGAATGCTAATAGTGAATGAAAGAAATTCATTTGACCTGAATAATGTACTTTCTAAAATGCATTTCCAGCTACTCACCATGGATTTATTCAAATCTCTTTTTGAGGAGATACAATACGCATAAATACATTTAAATAAAAAAACATATCACTTGGAGGTCAGCAGACTCATTCATTTCAAATATTTCATCAAATTATTCTCTTGAGGTTCATTTTCCTTTAACTATTGAAAGCAAAAGAGAAAATGAATCGCTCCCCAGCACCCAGTCTCGCTTCACCCTAAGATTCTGTGAAAGTTCCCCTGTATATATATTTATATCTGGCTATCAAGGCTCTTTCTTAAATATACCAGAAATTGTTGACCATGTTGACTGAGGCCTGAGAATTTTGTGTGAAAAAGCAATTCAAAAGTCCAACAGAAAAGAGCAGAATCAATGATTTATTTTCTCTAAGTCTTATCTGGTGTAGATAACTGACTGCAGGAGATGATGACAGCTGTTTCTAGTTGTGCTTTTTGGAGTTATTTCTGCAGAAAAGTTCCAAGATGAAATCAGATTGAAAAGTACCACCTGTGATTCTGTGAAACATAGATGTGGATGCAAATGTGGTCTACTGAGTTTTATGGGTGGAGATGGTGAAAGGATACCAAATAAACCATTCTTCCATGGACTGTTGGCAAACCAAGTAACGCTCTCACCATTAAATAAAAAAGCTGCAGTCTGCTTTTTATTCCTGCACGGCATTTGCATCACAGGCCACATTATTCTTGATGAATTCTTCTTCTTTTCTAGGGCTAAGCCGAGTGCAGAATGCAATAGAACCAGGCCCTTGATTGGCTTCAGGGTTAATATTTTAAAAGGTAAAACATTGTCATGAATTGAATTAAAAAAGGTGCTCTTAATATGCCCCAATCTATAGTTCCACAAGTCTGACTCAAAGGATAATGATTTTAATTGCTTTTACTTGTATTCTCACCAAACCGCAAAATCAGGAGAAAAATAATGTCTCTTTTCAATCGGTAAACCTTGAGACCATTACACATATCTGCATTTTTACTTGGGCCGTCGTGTAACTACCACTATTTTATGTCGTTTCTATCTCAAGAATTTTTTTTAGTCAGAAACAAAAACATACAACAATAATGGAATTGTATTGCCAATAACTCTGCTGTAGCCATCGTGCGTTTGACGGTAAAGCCTTTGAGTCTTCAAATTTGTATCCTAACTGCTTTGTGGACCAAGAGTGAGCCCAGCATTAAATTCATTACCGCCACAATAAGTCACAATTTTCAAAACACTTTGCTCCTCAAGTCATGCTTCTTGAACAAATCCAAGCAAAGTGCTCAGAGATTGTCTCCGCACCAATACAACAAGGTCACTTGAGTTTACTAATTCTCCGTGCAGCCCCTTCATTTGTTATTCTAAACGGGCTGTCATTTGGCAATTTACCACTCATGATGATGAATAATGGCTTTTTGGTTACTAATGTTTCTGTTGGTCACAGACGGAGGGAAACGAAAGGGACGCATTATGATTGTTCTAATATTGTTTTCATCTCATCTGTGCATTTAGCTAAGGAGCTGTAAAGGCTTCAGAGGAGATCACTGCCACCAAAAAGAGCATTTTTTGTCTGCTTTTTTTTCTCCCCATGTTAACCATCTTCTTTGATGGAAAATGCTCATTGTTCTTTGTGCTAAAGAAGAAAAATGCTGCACCTCGAAGGGTCGTCTCACGTCATCAACTTGTGTATATCCGTGAAAAACCTATTGTGGTATTCTCTCGGCTCGGGGCTTTGCATGAAGTGTTCGCTCTAACATCCGTCTCCTGACTCTCCTTGATAGGGGGAGGTGGAGCCGGGGCTTACCTGGGTGGATTGCCTTGGCTGGCAGCCTAATCATCTGGCCCCCAGTCAGGACTCCGGCTGGGCCAGAGCTGCGACAGCACAACAGATGGGCCCTCAAAGGACCCACCACATCTACACTCCTACAGCAAGATGAAGAGGGGGATGAAGGGGGGTAAAAGAGACAGGAACTAATTCCTCTCATCTTCTGATTTCACGCAAATGAGTGCAAGGGATGTGCATAAGGAGCTGGCACCCAGCGTTGGCGAGGTAAGTGGAAATCTGAGTCACACACGCGTTCACCGAGGACTCGAACAAACATCGCCCCGTCTCACGTCGAAGTGCTCAATTAACAGCAAGGAACTTTAAATGATTTAAGGGAATAGAGTGTACGTTAGCATATTACAAACAGTCTTGATGTTGTTTGCTTGCTGTGTCTGATGAAGTCAGATTGTTCTGAGAAGTTCCATTCACATGGTAAATAATAGGAAGCATACACAAATAGAAAGGAAGTGGAAACTATGAACAGTGCTGCTTTGTATTACGGAAAATGACTGCTTGTCTTGTGGTTTTGGAACATTTCCGGCTGTTAGGAAATGTGTTTGCCCCTAAGGCAGAGTTGGTATTTTTAGCAGCAGCACTGGCCTTTTGAAATACCTCAGAAAAAACGTTGTGTATTACAGTTTGGAAATAATGATATGAATATGTAATCATCCTCCCTTCATCCATACTCAACATCATGGACACTGGTCGAAGTGACGACCTTGAATTTGGATTGTGTTCATGAAATATGCTAAACTGAAAAAATAAGTACAATAAACACCTTACCAATGTTTATATAGATTTATTTTTTATTACGAAAATAATTGTGCAATTTGCTCATCCCCAGGTTGGACGCAAAGCCTTACGCTGAAAACAGCTAATGGGTCATTCCAGAATTGGACATTTCATGTCCCACATATAAAAAATCTAATAATCCATGCCCAAAATGCTAAAACATGCACTTGTTGTGTTAAACATACTTGAATTGAGACAAAATGTATATAAAGTTGTAGAAAAAGTGGTTTCAAAATATTATTTAAATGATCAAATAGCTCTCGAACACCCCCTAAAATGGCATTTTTCTCTTGTCCCCGCTCCATGGTGACCAACTTGCATGTCAAATATAACATTTAAAATAGGGATTTTATTTACTTTTTTGGTATTATTCTATTGATAAATGTCTCTTGTAATGGTAAAATCAATTTGTTAAATCATATTTTAGATAACAGTAATTTTGCACAGAAGGTGTGTCCCTCAACATGCGTTCAACCCTGTTACCCAAACCTTTTGAGATTGGCAGAGGAAGTGAAAAACCGGTAAATCAGATGACACAGTGGAAGTGACATCAGCAAGCCATGTGCTAGTGCCATGGGTAGACCAAAACTAAGTCCTCTCTTTTATTTTTCATATTTTTACAATCCTTTCAGTCTTAAAATAGTGTGGCACTCTGACCCACTCAACCCTGTTACTCATATTATCAGAATAAATCATATTCATTTAAAAGTTATCTTTCTTGCATTAGATATCCAAGTTAGTCCCTGCCTTGAAAGTAGCATTACATGCTACATCTAGCAATACTTCCTGAGGTTAAAGCTCAAATTAGCATTGATTTTCAACCCTGTTACTTTCAACCCTGTTACTCTAATTATAGTAACAGGGTTGAAAGTAACGGGGGTAATTCTTCATTGGAAAATATTATTTTGATGCCTAGCTGGGCAAATCACTTTTTTCTTGATGCTTTATTATCTGTTTTTCCTAAATACATTAAAAAAAAATTAGAAAATAAAAGGTTCATTTTTCAAAAATGTTGGCGTCTAAATTGTCCTCCAATTCTGGAATGACCCTAATAACGCTTCGTTGTTATCGTTAGCTCCCCTGCTAGCTTGCGTCGCTTCATACAGCTGTCATCTGATTGGTTTTCTGTATTGATCAGCCTGCTGCATGCTGAAGCCCGACACTGGACGGCACACCGACTCTCTTTGGGCACATGCAGCTGCTGGCCTTTCAGCTCCTCAGTGGGAGTGTCCCCATGTGTGGCAGGGCTTCAGGCCGCGCTCAGCGATTAGCGCCGCACATATATTGAGTCTCCCCGGCATGTTGACCATCATTCTCTAAATGCCCCGCTGCCTAAATATGCAATTACAGGCTTATTCTGCTCTTGTTGCTGTGGATTTTTAGTCTAAATGGCCCATGATCATTCCCTGATCGCAGAGCAGACATCGCACATTATGGAAACAATGTTTGCCCATTTACCCTCTAACAAATAGAGTAGCAATTTGCATATATCATATTTCTTTATATTAAACACACTTGTACATCTGTTAAGAATTAGTTGTTATTTTCCCTCCTTAATTTAGTAGAGGTTTTTCCTGATGTGCTGCGTAACGGCTGGCTATGAAATCTGCTAACATCCACACAAACAGAAACCTCAGTCATCTCTGGGACTTTCGAGACTCCGTGTCCAAGTCTTCATTTATATTTTTCTCGGCAGTGACAATGAAGGGGAGTCTGTCTAAAGGGGTACATCCGCCAGTGTAAATTGGCATGATGATGGTTATAAGAACCTGAGTAAACGTGATGGGAGAGAGCAGATGACTCACCCAGATGGCAGAGGAACTATAATCGCTCTGTCTCTGAGTCAGAGCTGCCATGCTGGTTCACTCATAGCACCCATTTCCTGTTCAACGCCTTCCCCGCGCTCCAATAGCGCCATTACGCTTAGTGCAGGACCCCCTCTGCGCTGTCTATGATTAGACATGTTATCCCGGCAATAACGCGCTTGATTGCGATTACCTTCTGTGTTTCCTAATTTAGACTCAGCTTGTGGTGTGGCAAAAAAAAAGTTTTGAGAGGTTATTGCTGAAGACCAGATACACTGTTGGAGTTTAATTCCTCTTTGATAACAGGCCACAAAATCAGTCATTAGCCGCAAATGAACTATCAGGCCACCAAGAGCACTTATGATAAAAAATGACGGGGGGAATCCTGAAATATGGCGCTTTATGGCAGCCAGAGCCTACTTTTACAAGGTTAATGAACTCTCACTAACTTTAATAGTCTGTTTTTCGACTCATGCATCTTCATAAAGCGCCCTTCCCCAAAGTCTGCAGGCGAGGGGTGCCATTTCAAACAGCTGTGCCAAGCGCACTCCCGCAAAATGAAAGGAGTCTCATGATGAATCACATCCTCCTTCCATTCCTCCATTGTTCGCCTCACCTGGCAAACTGTCAGTGGATTACCTTCATTTCCCTCGATGCCGAGAGGTACGGGAATGAAGAGAAAGTGCAAGGAGAACTAGGAACTTCTGTACGTTCCTAATCACCTGGTCCAAAGGAGAGGAGAGGAGGGGTGGGGGGCTGAGGTGGCATCCCTAGAGTGGTATTAGCAAGCAGAGCAGCCAAGGTGAGAGCTGGAGGCCTTCACAGCTCCACAGACACGGAAACACTTCCTCGCATCACATGCTCTGAATGAAACTCACTCACAGTCGCTGAATGCTGTTAACAAGCTGATTAAGAGAACTGCACATTGTGTGTCTTCTTAGTTGCACACTTTTCACGTCATAATTGATATCTTTGTGGTTATTTTATGTCTTTTTAGATTGAGCTTTTCTTTATTATACTTGATAGTAAGTGTTTTTATGGCTATTTTGCCCGTCTTGGTGGTTGATTTGAGCTCTTTTATCGTCACTTTGCATCTATTTGTAGTTGTTTTGAGCTGTTTCTGGAAAATCTTTATCCAGTTGTGGCAATTTGATGTCTCTTTATGATCATTTTGCATCTCTATGCAGTCGTTCTTCTGTCTTTCTTGTTGTTTTGGGTCTTTAAGGTCATTTTGCATCTAGTTTCATGTCTTTTTTTGCTAAGTAGTCATTTATCGTCTCTTTTCAGTCGTTTTATACACTATGTTGCACTAAATGTCAACAGTCACTTCAAACAGAAGCTCTTAGACCCCTTCAGTTATCCTTCCATTTGTTCCATATACGTTTATTTAAAGCATTCCACTCACACAAACCCCTGCACACATGCACTTAACTCCCACACAAACACACACACACGCACTTAAATCCCACACACACACACACACACACACACACACATACACACACACACACACACACACACACACACACACACACACACACACACACACACACACACACACACACACACACACACACACACACACAAGCACTTAAACAACAAGTATTTCAAACAATGCATCCCGAGAGGTGAAGCAAAGATTCATCAGTTTATATTTGGCTCCTCCACAGAGCGATGTATGGTAGATCTGCTCTTTTTTGCTACTACCCTTTCTCGCCTGACACCTAGTGACACCGGGTGACATTTAAAACACTGCAACAACATTTCAGATGTTGCAACTCTGAAAGGAAAGACAGGATCTCAGGTAGAGAACACTTGTGACTATGCACTTGATCCTTATTTTCGCTGGGTCTTCTAAACAATGTCTCAGGGGCTTCATGCATATATGGAGCTGAGAGTAAATGAGACCATTTAAGATGTCACTTTGTATTAGGAGTGTTTCAAAATAGGGTGCAGAATACAGTGTAACCGCGGTAACAATTAGCAGTGTCAAAAAATGACAAACTTAATCGTAGACATTTGTAAAAACAGATTTTTGGACAAATATCAGTTCCATTTAAACAAACTAACAATGCTCTGTTCAATACATGTTCATGTAACAGCTGTTAATATCTGCGCTATAATCACATCTGAATATCATATTATCCCCGGTTGAACAGAAAGGAGGAAGTGACGGAATGAGTTAAAGCCAGCTCCCGAGACTGCAACACAATCTTATCTAAAGTCAGTTAGATTCGTCCTCCGGGGACTATGACTGTCGGTTTACATTTTCCAGGCAATCCTTTTAATAGTGGTTGACTTATTTCCGCCTGCACCATAGTTACCTCCCGAGAGCAACTCCATGGCTACAAATTACCACCTTACGGTCTGACATTTTCTCTATTACAAGTCAAGATCTTTAATACATTGCACTTGTTAAGTACAAATATAATAGTGTTAGCAAATAGTGCAGAAGTAAAAGCCTTCTTTGAATTTGAATTACTTATAGGAATACAAAGCTTTTTATCTACCTTTTAATATACCTAAAATCATAAATTTGCAAAAAAGTCTGACTAATAAAGTGTAGTAAACATCCTAATATTCCCCTATCAGATGTGGTGGAGTAAAAAAGGTAAGGACAATTGAAGCACTTCAAAACGTATGTACTTAAGGGCAGTGCTTGAATAAGTACTGTATGGGCTATATGCTTACAGTATGTTAACTTTATTTACATTAAAGGCCAACATTTCTTTGTCATTTTCTAAATAACACAAGTTGCTACTATAGTACACATCATTCAGACCCTCAGCATTGCTTTCGACACACTAGACAACCCTGGTAAAACAAACTACAGAACACTTTCTGTCTGATGCGGTGCAGGCTGCTTGACATCAAAAAAAGCCAGACGCTTACGGTCGTTCTGGAGAGTCAGCAGAATGTGTGCGGTGTGTTGGTGTTAAAGGTGGAGAACCCTGGCTGTCATAACATTGGCAGGGTGGTCTTGAGATTAGTGTGTGTATATTTTAAAACCCACATATCCACGAGACATAACAGTGAAGCGTTTCCTGTCCAAACTGCACCACCATCAAACCTTTGCTCCTCCTGTTAATCCTTTCCTACATCTTGACATTAAAAACAAACCAAAAGGGAACCTGGTTTACCCTGGTATCAAATACAAACTGGAATACCCACTGAAGCGTTGCTGTTTTTTGTTTATTTGCTTTGCATGTTAGTTGGGGGTGTGTGAAGATGAGAGCGTTAACTGTAACATTGGGAAACCACAAGGAGCTGTGACAAAAACTTAGAACAACAACAACAACAGAACAAAAGACTCAGAGTGGCGGCTGAGGGAATTTGAGGATTCAGTAAACAGAGGTGTAAACAAAGGCAATGAACTAGAAAAGGAAATTGCAACTATTTCAAATACACCAGCAACATGACCAGTCAGGTAACATTTCAAAACATTTGCTCAAAGGGGCCATATTTTGCTTTCTGAGGTTTAACTGTACTGCTATATTTACATTGTTGTGCATGTACCGGTAAATGGTTTGCAACGGCTAAAATCCCAACGTTTAAGCCAGAGGGAGTTTCTCTCTGCAGACGGCAGTTATTTAACAAGTCTGGGTCACAGTTTAAACATTGTATTACGAAACCAGCTTCTTGGATTCAAGTTGAACAAGCGTCAAGTAAAACTTAAATGTTAGGATGTAACGCCAACTTTAAAGTTGTGCTGGATACATTTCTTAAGCCGTACTATTTACACTGTTCTCTTTGCTGTATCTCAGAAGGTCAAGTCCAATAGTTGTGTTGACATTGCTACATTGACTTTGTCTTTGCAAAGCCCCTTTGTTCTGTGTACTGCATGGTCATGATTTACTTAAGCATGTCTTGCATACACATTGATGAAATGAAAATACAGATGGTTCAGCTCATCCTCCAATTGGAAGGTCAATGTTTCGATCCCGAGCCTCTGCAGTCAACATGTCAATGTATTGAGGGGTCAGAAATACTGGAAAAGCGCTATACTGTATAAATGCATTCCAATTTCAGCTGTATTCTCTAGTTCAAACCTTGCAAAATATTTTTTTTCTTTACCAAGCTGAGACAGCTTTAGGGATTTTTTCAAACCAGATTTAAGTGTGCCTGGAGGTGTCTTGGGCTAGCTCCACTGATCTGATCAACCGTAGTCAAAGTCGACCTCATTGATCATGAGCTCTGACAGCTGGTGGGTGTGGGATCAGTCCTCCAGAACACCTACACTCCTTTAAACCTTTCTCCCTCCCTGTTATTATTGCGAAAATAACTGTGGGCGCACGGTTGTGTGCAGATGCCTGAAGGTCACTCACACAAAGAACACGATGAAGAGAGTCTCACCGAGTCTCTTTCGTTCCATCTCCTACTTCTCAATTTCATCCCTCTGTCTGTCAGCCTCTCTAGTTACCTCTCTTAACGTCTACCTTGCACTCTCTGCTTCAATGTTCTTTTTTCACCCTTTCTCTCTCCCGCTCTTTTCCCCCCCACTTCTGTCCAGGGTTTAAGATGTCATTCAGACACCCTGAGATAGATGGGGTCTTCAGTAAGAGGCAACCATCAGCACAGCTCCATAATAGAGTTAGGAATTGTATAAATCAGAGAATATGATCAGGAATGACAGCAGTGTTTGCCTTGAGAAGCCCATAAACCCTGATGCAATAATGTTTGCAGGGAGAATGGCAGAAGTTTTCATAAAATCAAACATATGCTCAATATGGGCGGCACGTGTGTGTGTGAAATTGAATAACCTGCATCATGTGATAAAGCAGTCTTAAAAAAAAATGTGAATCCTTTTTTCCCCTCGCTTCATGGGATCCATTTAAATGCAATCAGTGGTACCCATTTCTGTTCGCTTGAAATATGTTTCTCATTAAAGTTGTCAGTGGGAAAGGCAGGGTTGTTGAAGCTTTAATCGCCTTCCTTTCATATGCACTGTAATGGGACTTGAAACAGCTGTGTCTCAGAGGGGAAAAAAAATCTGTTAGTGCGTCATGTGGTCAAGTATCATCGAGACCCTCTGGAAACATTCAAGTTGCGGTGTGGGAAAACGTGGATTATTTCATTTCAAGTGGGTGTAGGGGTACGGAGGGGAGGAGAGTTTTCCTGTCTGAAGATTTCAAAATAAGTGCCAAGCCACTGCTCCCCCTGCCTTTTATCTTGTGAGACCACATGCAAGCCTGCAGTTCTTCCACTTTCAAATTACGGCTGTAGGTTTGTGGCAGGTCACTTAATTCAGAACAGCAATTGAGCAAGCGGTTGAATAGGAAAGGTTACAAATCACTAGGCACTCCATACTCACTGATCCTGCTGTAAATATACAAATTCAATCCAGGGAAACAAGCTTCCACATTCTTGTTGCAAATGCTCGTTCTTTTTCTATCCAGGGATCATTCTTTTGATTTCAGTACATAATATTTGTAAAGTTCCAGTTATTTTATTGCCAATTACATTACATGTCATTTATTAGACGCTTTTATCCAAAGCGGACAATCCCCTCAGGAACAATTTGGGGTGAAGTGTCTTGCCCAGGGACACACCGACATGACTGCAGTGGGACTCGAACTTGCTACCCCCTGATTCGAAGTCCAGCACTCTATCCACTGAGCCACAGCCGCCCGTAGATTTCAACACATATCTAATTATAATCCAACAGATAAATTAGTGCAGCAGCTTTATTAAATCTAATATAATATAAAGTCAAATATGAAAAGTTTAATTTAAAGTTTTGCTTATTTGTAATATAATACAACCATTAATACCTATAATCAGAGCAAAACATATTAAAAAGTACAGACTTTCATGTGGTCTCTTTCAGAAATGCAACCATCAGAATCAAAGAAAGGACATCCAAACACTCTGTCAGATACAGGTTAGGCTTGTCTTCACATAATGCATTTCCTGGGAAACTGCCAGAAGCTTTAATTTGATACATACTGAACGCTGCTTTTCTGTCTATTTCTGATTAAAATAAAGCCACCCGGCAGGAAACACTGACAGAGGCACTTAGCGCAGCAGGTTTGCTGAAAAGATGAACACCTTTCCTATTATTACCTGCATGAATATGAGCGTCAATAATTCACCCTAATGGCTCAATGTGTGCTCATCCTTTCAGGGATTTGCATGTCATGCTTTTTATGTTGCCTCATATGAATTTGTTTTGTACATCAGCAGGTAAAAGAAATATGTGTTTTATATCTGTGTGTGTGCTTCTGGAATCCTTAGTGCACACACACTGCTAGACCGGGTCCCATTAGCCTGTAGCTATTTATTTACAGCAGTAGACAGATGATGATACCAGGAGCGAACATCAACGTGTGTGTGTGTGTGTGCGTGTGTGTGTGTGTGTGTGTGTGTGTGTGTGTGTGTGTGTGTGTGTGTGTGTGTGTGTGTGTGTGTGTGTGTGTGTGTGTGTGTGTGTGTGTGTGTGTGTGTGTGTGTGTGTGTGTGTGTGTTGGTTGCACGCGCGCGCAACACGTTCTCACTCCCATCCCTTCACATATTGACAGACGGTCAGGGCCCCTCCCCGTCGTTATATTACGTACAGGGTACCCCTTGCCCGTCAGGCTTCTACAGGCAGGGCGTCCCATAGACCTTCATAGACCACGTGATCAACAACGATGGCCGACCTTTGTGTTATTCTCAGTGGAAAATGCCTATTTTAAGGTTCATTTGGCCATTAAAATGCGTTTTGATGTCATTTTATGCGAGTAATGAGTTTTTATTTCTGATTATTTGTGCAGTACATGTACATGATGTTTAGTTTGCTAGTTATGACGAAGATTACTTCATGAATGTGTACACATGGTTGCTAAAGTTTTTTTGGTGGCAATGTGTTTTTTCACAGCAAAGTCACCCTCTGTACTTGGATTTATTGGGAGAATCTAAAGGCAAGAACATCCCAAATATTCATTTAGGTCTTTATTTTAGACCTTTAGTGTTGCCGTCTGTGAGGAAAATACATGGGGATCAGAGCCTCGTATTTTTTAAATCTTTTTTTCTTTCTAATTTGTTATTCTTTTCAAAATAACACACTGTTATTTACTTTTATTTATTGGTTTAATTCCATAATCTCGGTCTTTTTTGGTGTTCGTCAGGAACTGAATTTCAAAATAAAAATAACCGGAAACAGACGTATGCATTTCGAGCGATTACCCAAGATCCTCAGCTCCGCTGATTGGATGTTTTAGCCGCAATGCATGCTGGGATTTGGTGTTTATATTATATGAAATCCGGAAAACATTTTAAAAGAATAAAAATAATACTTAATTCCGAGTGCTCTTGCTTTTCTCTTTGAAAGCCATCACATAACGGCATTGTAATACACGGTTCGGCTGCATTAAATATTACAGATCTGCCGTAGTTATTTATTTATAGAGCCCTGATGAGAAGACCTTTAGAAAAACTGAGAAAATGCCGCCGAAACTGAATACTTGACGTGGATCATACATTTATCAACAATGAAAAAACATCTTCAATTTCTCTTCACACAATACGTCTCCTTGCAGTATCAACACTAATTCGGCTGACTTTTACATTTGATATAATTCAAATTCAAAGATAGGTTATATTTACACCATAACGGTGCACAGCTGATATAAAAGGACTTGTAGTTTTTAAAGATATTACTGATTTTAATTGGATTGAATTTTGAATGTAAGAATGCAAATACTGAGTCTGAAATAGTATAGCAATATGCTGTAAAATTATGTGAAAGCATGAATAAAACTACACATCTTCAGATGTTGTACATACAAGTGTCTGTGTGTACCTTGTGTGCACCGCCTAGTGGTTAAAGCACGTTATTGAATTATTGTTTTTATGTGTTATATTTGATTAAAACAATATTAAGAGTACATACTTTCATAGGGGGAAAGTAGAAGGTCTGTGATAGAAATATAGAATATAAAAAATCAAGAAGATACTGTAAGTGATCTCTACAATAAAACAGTTTAGTGCAGGATGTACAAAGATATTAATAGGAGGATGTGCAAAACAGAAAAATGAATTAACCTTTATTTAAACATTAAATAACAGATTAAGGTCTTCTTTTAAATAAGAAAAGAACTTTGGGGGTATCTATCTACAGATAAATATTAAGCCTGACAAAGTACTTAACGTCTAATATATTGTTTCCTGCAATGTTAACTATGTTGAAGCACTTATTTTAACTGATATTATACATATGGATTATACTCTTATGTATGTAGATAGAATAAGAAATGTGCAGAATATAATTATGTTTAATGGTGGAGGTACACACATATTGATAGATGTCTTGTAATGCACTGTTGAGGAACCTGTGACCCAAGTTTTTCATTCATTGCATAACTACACCGTAGTTGTGTATATGATATGTCAATAAACCTTTGAAAATCTTGAAAGGGATGTGCAAAATAGCCATAATATACAGTCTTTAATTAACTATTAGTAGAGAATAACGAGTAATGAATATACTTTATTACTCGTTTCCATTCATGTCAATTGCAGATACATGTTTAGTCTTCTCAAGCACCAACTATCAAATATCTCTCCTGATTGTTGGCACTTGACAATCACCTTCCCTGAATTTTACTCAGGTCACGTGTAACTACTGTAAAGTCTGATTTAAGGGTTGTTTATATTTCACATCATTAATCAGAATCTGCAAAGTAACTCAAATAAGTGTAGTGGAGTAAAAATACCAGGTTAACCTCTGAATTGTAGTGGAGTAGAATTACAAAGTATCAATGAGCTGTCATGTGGGTATATATTAATGCTATATATTGATGCTGCGCATTATGGACAGCGATTTTCACCCATTTATTAATTATATGTTTTACATTTGATAACACCAATGTGTTTAATACTGGCAACTTCTAATTGTGGGAAAAACGAAAACGTTCAGTAGAGACGTCCCATAGAACATTTTGCGAAACACAATAGTGTAGTGTGTAGTTCTGGGGGGGCGTTCGATTCCAGTTTTGGATAGTCTGGCGTGGTTTCGTTCCATTTCACACAGCTGTTTGACGCTATGCGTAACCTTGGCGCACTGTGTGTGTGGGTAGTGTAGTGTCTTCGGCCATCCTAAACTGAAAAATGTTGACAATCGCAATGATGCTCGAAATGTCCCTTATAGGCCTACGTCTGTTTCCGGTTATTTTTATTTTGAAATTCAGTTCCTGACGGACACCAACAAAGACCGAGATTATGGAATTAAACCAATAAATAAAAGCAAGGATAATTATATGTTATTGGTGAGTAAATAACTGTGTTATTTTGAAAAGAATAACAAATTAGAAGGAAAAAAAGATTTTAAAAATACGAGGCTCTGAGCCCCATGTATTTTCCTCACAGACGGCAACACTAAAGGTCTACAATAAAGACCTAAATGAATATTTGGGATGTTCTTGCCTTTAGATTCTCCCAATAAGTCCAAGTACAGAGGGTGACTTTGCTGTGAAAAACACATTTCCACTAAAAAACGTTAGCAACCATGTGTACACATTCATGAAGTAATCTTCGTCATAACTAGCAAACTAAACATCATGTACATGTACTGCACAAATAATCAGAAATCAAAACTTATTACTCGCATAAAATGATATCAAAACGCATTTTAATCGCCAAATGAACCTTAAAATAGGCATTTTCCACCGAGAATAACACGAAGGTCGGCCATCGTTGTTGATCACGTGGTCTGGGAGCTGTTGCAGCGTCCATAGCAACCACCTTAGCAACCATGAATGTGTACACATTCATGAAGTAATCTTCGTCATAACTAGCAAACTAAACATCATGTACATGTACTGCACAAATAATCAGAAATAAAAACTCATTACTCGCATAAAATGAGATCAAAACGCATTTTAATGGCCAAATTAACCTTAAAATAGGCATTATGAAGGTCTATGGGACGCCCTGCCCATAGAAGCCTGACGGGCAAGGGGTACCCTGTACGTAATATAGCGACGGGGAGGGGCCCTGACCGTCCGTCAATATATGACGGGATGGGAGTGAGAACGTGTGTGTGTGTGTGTGTGTGTGTGTGTGTGTGTGTGTGTGTGTGTGTGTGTGTGTGTGTGTGTGTGTGTGTGTGTGTGTGTGTGTGTGTGTGTGTGTGTGTGTGTGTGTGTGTGTGTGTGTGTGTGTGTGTGTGGCTTCTTTCTGTGGCCATTCCAAACCTCGCTAGTGATCTCAACACCAATATCCAACTTTAAAAAAACTTCAGAAAATGTTTACTTATCTTTTTAAGTTTTTTCTTTTGTTTGTCTATATATCTCATGAGTGCTGGAGTCATGTTGCTTCTTTGGAAGTCATGGGATTCCTCTGGGGGAAAAAATGCTGCAGGGGAAGTGAGAGAAAGAAAAATGTACTTTGTTAAAAGTAGGACAGTAGAGACACTGTCTCAAACACTTCCTTTTGATCAGAGGGCAGAGCTTGTGACATGTTGTATTGATGCTATTTACGCTTGACATTCCTGTTGACGGATCACGCAGAAACTATAATATATTCTACTGTATTTCTGAAAAGACCATGCATGATTGCTGATCTGTGACCAGTTATCATGAAGTGAGTTCAGTTATTAATAAACCATCTCTTCAGCTTTAAAAGTTCATGACATAAGTGTCTAGAACTTGACAGACACAGAGCATTATCACTTTCAAGTTCTTATGCTAATATCTTAGCAAACCAACGCATGCTTACAAAACTGTCAGACATGGAGCAACATTAGCATTTCTTTTTGGTCTTGTCTGTGCCGAACTGACACATTTGCTCTTCACCAAGTCATGCAGAGAAAATATCTAGCTCTTAAGTTGCTTATCACTCCCATCAGCTAATTGCTAACTTTGTCTGCTGTTTGGTAAGGTAGCGGAAAGCAGATTTATCTTAATTTATTGAGCTGATAACAGCTGGATGATACAGCTGGAAACAAGGTGTATGATAATCTGATCAGACTACTTAGAATTAGTATTAAGTATGGGACAAACTGCATGCTAATTCAGTTTAGCAGAATAATTGTAATTTCCACGCAAGCTCGGTAATTAGCATAAGCAGCTAGCAGCCAAACTGTGGGTTCAACTCTTTATATATATGGTTCAACTATTTGAAGAGGCAGTGGCGAACCGTCAGGGCCTTCAAGGTATTCAGAGAATACCCTGGAACACTCAGATAAAACAAACAAAAAGTCGATTTAATTCTCATGGATATTAAACACAACAACCTCTGAACATTACAAATATTCGCCTCAATTCAACCTGGAACCTCTCTCATACAATACAGTGTGTGTGTGTGTGTGTGTGTGTGTGTGTGTGTGTGTGTGTGTGTGTGTGTGTGTGTGTGTGTGTGTGTGTGTGTGTGTGTGTGTGTGTGTGTGTGTGTGTGTGTGTGTGTGTGTGTGTGTGTGTGTGTGTGTGTGTGTGTGTGTGTGTGTGTGTGTGTGTGTGTGTGATGGATCGTTGGAGCTATGTGAAACTCAAGGCATATGCTCGAACGGGAGCTGCCTGGACGCTGCAATCATGTTGCGCGCACTATCCGAGCTGAGTGTGCTGACTTTTCGTACAATGTCCCACTGTCTGGCTTCCTGCATAAAGTCAAGTGCTCGGCGCAGTTGTCGGCGAAATGTCACTCCTCTGTTTTCATTGAAACAGCTCCTCGTTAATCGCTCCTCGTTAATCGCTCCTCGTTAATCGCTCCTCGTTAATCGCTCCTCGTTAATCGCTCCTCGTTAATCGCTCCTCGTTAATCGCGTTAAAATAATTAGTGGTGTTAATTGTTTGCGTTGACGCGTTATTAACACGTTAACTTGACAGCCCTAATTGTTGTTCTAAAATGTTAACAATATACTCACGGGCCACTAGGGGGCGCTCACGGACCACCAGTGGTCCGCGGACCACACTTTGAGAAGCACTTATCTATGAATGCGACAAAGCAATTCATGCCGTTTTATTGTTTTTAACGTTGAAATGACAAGTGCAACAGGTGAAGATGAAGTTGTTGCAGAATTGTTGTGAGTACCCTTTTCAAGACGACAATTCAGTGGAAAGACCGACATTATAAAGCCGGGGCGGGCGGTGGCGTGTGTCACAGAAGGTCCAGTTGTGATAGACACGGTTCGCCACTGTGAAGAGGAGATTAACAATCTATGTTCTATTAACAATGGTTCAAGTGACTAAGCCTATGAAAGGGTTACTAATAGTTTTCAGCTCAAACATGAAATAGCAGTCAGACACATTAAGCAGCTAGCTTGTGAACATAATAATTATAATCCACTAGAATTCACAACAAACTCAGAAATTAATTGGCAATGAAATGCATTTATATAGCGCTTTAAGCTACCACTCAAAGCTCTTTACAACAGCATTCAGTCACACACATTAAAACACCTGTGGCTGAGGCTACCATTCAAGGGGCCAGCTGTTCATTCTGAGTGATGATAAAGCCTCCACACTCACACAATTTGGTTTAGTGTCTTGCCCAAGGACACTTCCACATGTAGACTGCCGGGGCCTCTTCACCTCCTGAGCCACAGAGGTTATTATAATCTTTTCATTACTTATACTCAATATTCAGCAGTCCATGATAAAAACGCTTGCATATTGACTTTAATTATGAATTCTAAACACCTTTAATTTTGAAGAATAAAACATTTGTTCACTCACTGTGCCTTCCCTGATTGTTAATACATTAAGTCATTATCTCTTCCTATCCATCTCATCCAAACCTCTATTAATGGAGAAGATTGCTCCTCTTTTTCTTACATTCTTCCTTATACTGGTGTCTGAGCCCTCATTTCCCTCTTTTCAGAAGATGCCATTTGCTGCCATTCTTCCTTCAGCAGTATGGAAAACCAACTTCAATAGATCAAGATAATCCATAACGCAGAGAATGAATCACTTATTTGTTTCGGAGTTTCTATTTGATCAGTATTTTTAAATTACAATGTGCCCTAGTTGGGTGTTTTCATGTGATAGCACACACTCACTGTCAATCAACTTGACACCCACAGGAAGAAAATGAAAAATTCCCTTGAATGCACTTCGCCTTAGCTCAACTGTCACATGAATAAGAGTGTGTCCTTATTTGTTATATGTAGGGCTGTCAAGTTAACGCGTTAACGCAAAAAAACCAAAAAAACATTACACATTAAAAGTACGCTTATTTGTCTGTGGGTGAACATACAAATACAATGCCATTTTGTGGAAATATAGTGCCAGAATATAGTCTTTTCATTTCCAAGGACTGCAAAGACATACCATTCACATAACTTAACCCAACCTCATATACAGTATACAATGGTGCAAATGACCATGTAGCAGAACATATTGTATATCTTCAGGTCTAGTGACCGGGAGACCTACAGCTCAGCCAGGGCCAACCTGAGGAGGGGAATCGCACAGGCAAAATAATGTTATAAACAGAGGATCGAAGAGCACTTCAGCTCCTCAGACCCCCGGCGTATGTGGAAAGGCATACAGACTCTCACCAACTATAAATCACTACGCAATATGCCCCCAACAAGCTCCGCCTCCTTCCCCGAAGAGCTCAACCACTTCTACGCTCGTTTCAACCGGGAGAACAAGGAGATCCCCATCAAATTCGACCTACCACCAGATGAACCGCCACTCACACTCTCCATCTCCGATGTCTACTCCACCCTGAGTAAGGTGAACGCTCGGAAGGCAGCTGGCCCTGATGGAATTCCTGGACGCGTGCTCAGAGCCTGTGCAGAGCAGCTGGCAGGGGTCTTTGCGGACATTTTCAACCTGTCCCTGGCCCAGCAGTTGTTCCCACCATCTTCAAGACCGCCGCCATCGTGGACTTCAGGCGGGACAGGAGCCATGCACACACACCCATCTGCATCAACGGAGTTGCAGTGGAACATGTGTCGAGCTTCAAGTTCCTTGGCATTCACATCTCCGATGACCTCACTTGGCCTCCATCCTGGTCAAAAAGGCACAGCAGCGTCTTTACTTTCTACGGGGCCTTAAGAAAGCCCACCTTGGTCCCAGGATCCTGGTGGACTTCTACCGTTGTACCATCGAGAGCATTCTCACTAACTGCATCATAGGGTGGTACGGCAACTGCTCCGCCTCAGACCAGAAATCACTCCAACGGGTAGTAAAAACTGCCCAACGGATCATCGGCACCCAGTTACCCACCATCAGAGCCCTAGAGATACTAAGAGTTACGACACTCCCATAGACCTCCGTTGTAAAAAATGGCGGCGCCTACTTCCGGGGTATGGACATCGAAATAGTTCAACATATTGTCATTTGGGCGTTGGACGTCATTCACTTACATTACGGCGCGTCGATTAGTTCCAGAGGAAAGTTGCTGAAATATCGAACTCTTTTGAATTGTCAACTGTCTATATTGTATCAGAGGCCCTTTATGATGCTTATACTGGTCTTCATTTGTATATGCACAGCGTAATTATCTATATTTTATCTTGGTTGTTACAACCAATTTTGCTAGCATTGCCTGCTAGTTAGCTAGCGCGACTTCGTCAGCTTTGATTTGAAGGTAAGATTTCAGTAATGAATCGCTAGCAGCTTATATATCAATGATGCTGGGTAACTAACAAGCAGGATTTAGATTGATTATGTGTTTTTATTGTTATTTTGGTTTTTATCTGCTGAACCTGACCGTGTCAGCCATCCTTAGTCGGCTTTTTCTGTATGATATGACTTAACTGCTAGCACTAGTAGAAATGAGGTGGCGTTTGTGATAAATATTTCATTGCATTTTGGGATATACTAACATTTCATTATGTGACATGTTGACTGTACTTAGTTTTTTTTTGTACTGTTCCGTGTTAACTCATCTGTACTGTACAACTAGCCTAGCGCTACTTTTTAATGCTTGATGGCATGCTAGGATAGATTCCTTTGTATTGTAATATACACACTCGTTTAATGATTGTTCTTCAAAGGTATTATTCAGTCTTAAAAATATAATAGCCTACTGAATAGGCTACTCTACAGCAGTGAATGAAGGATGAGCCTAAAACATGGTCATGCATCCAAAATGTTTATTTTTAACAAAATAAACACTTTAAAAAAAATAATTAGCACTTTTTTTTATTCAGCCTCATATGTCAGACTCATATGGCTGCTGCTGCTGCTGCTGGCGGAGGCTGCTGCTGCTGAAGGAGGGGGCTGCTGCTGGAGGAGTGTACTGCTGCTGGAGGGTGCTGCTGCTGAAGGAAGAGGAGGCTGGAGGCTGCTGACGGAGGACCGGGAATGGAGATGCCAAGTACATCGATGGCAACGAGTAAGGTGTTTGGCAGTGGCCTAGATGTTATGACCTTCGGTGCAGAGGTCTGTTGGGTCTTCTTTGCCTTCTTACTCTGACTCTTGCTGCCAAGATACCCTTTATGTTTATCCTTCCTCTCAGCCCTGATGCACTTTGATGCAATCCTTAACCTCAGCCTGATGTATGTTGAGAGGATTTTTTTCTTCAGGTCATGGCATGAGGGCAGGTTGCTGTCCAGCAACATGGCTTCTTGTTCCAGCTGTGACACTGCATTTGAGGACTCCATGAGGGAATCGCTCGTCCTCACACGGAACAGCTGCTCCACGTTCTGAACACGGGTGAAAACTTCATCTGATGGACGGTAAAGTGCACCCCTTTTAAATTATTTTAATACCAGCAGACCAGCTCTCTCATTTATATCCTGTAGTGCCACAACAGAACCTTAGTTGTATTGCTTTTTTCACGGTGTCTTTCCCCCACCGTATCCCACCTTTTTCTGATTGCCCAAGTGCTCTAATTTGGTCTGTGTTGAAGATTTTTTGAAACTTTAGATTAATCAAATTGTGGTTTTTTTTTAATGCCGAATGAATCCTCTTCTGGTTTACCAGAGCCCTCTCGGCTCTCTTTCTTAGTAATCTCTCCCTTCTCAGTTGCCTCATTAGATCCTCCACGTGAGCCCGGTCACACCTGGCCCTTGGCAGTCTGGTCCCTGGAGGACCTGACCTCTTCATAGCTGACCCCTGACTGACTGGTTCCTGGCACACTGATCTCTGGTAAGGTGGCCTCTTGATTGTCGGCCCCTGACATACTGGCCCCTGGCAGTCTGCTGACATCTGTCTCACTCTCTCTGTCTGTGATGTCCCTTTCATTCCCTTGGAACTCCACCTCAATATCTCCCTGAATCTCTGTAACAATAACAAGGCAATTGCTATGTGTATGCTGCCTTTACATGTGCACCTATTGTCATTTAAGGGTACACTATACTCCTACAGTATAGTGACATTCATCTAAGTTCGCCTATTGGCAATGTTACAGTATGAAGAAATCTGTAGATTATGTACATGTGGTATATGAATCTTCAGAGAATCCCTGAACCCTGGTAGTTTTGAAGCTGTATAATCTGAAAGTTGCATTAGGAGTGTAGTCTATCCTTGAATGATATAACATGGGAAACATTGTTAGCTTCATATATCATACCAATGTTTGATGTGCAGTAATAGGTGTGTGGTCATTATTCCTGACAGCTGGAGGCATACTCCTTGACGTGGATTTTCTCCTTTTCGGTTTAGGCCGATGTATAAATACTGTTGGAACAGCATCTGGCCTCAACCTCAAATTTCCTCCTGATTTGTTGCCAATATATTGGTCGTCTTCAAAGTGTACCTGTGGGTAGGTAGGTTTGATCAGTTTCCCCTGCACACTTCAAATGTCATTGAAGAGTCATAATTCTCTACACTTGGAAATATGATGCCCTTTAAAATGTTAATAAGTCACGTCACCTCTGTGAACATTACTTACATGACAGAGTTTTCTGCTGTTGTTGTCCTCTTTCAGACACAGGTTTTGTCTGTTGACCAATGCCATCCATCTCTTCCTTCGCTCTACGTCCTTAGGGAAGCCATACATCCGGAACCCCTTCTCGGATCGATTAGAGCACCCAAATGCTATGTATGACAACTGATCTATTAAAATGCAATATAAACGAAAGTGCCATAATATTTATTGTGCAAACATTTTAACATGAATATTGCTATGTCCTCTGTTCAGTCTGCTCCCAACTGTATTCTCTCCCATTATTCACCACTGTTCCTATTCTTGCTCTGCTTTTTAGGGCCCAGGAAACAGATGAAGAGGATGTCCCTTTCACAAAGGAACCTTCTTGTTTTTTTCAAAATGATTAGGCCCCTGGATGCCCTAGACTAGAGTTCTGTATTGCTTTTTTGTAAATAGTTGCTTTTTTGTAAATAGTTGTTTGTAAATATTTGTAAAATGCCCCCACCCACAATTGTTGTTCGCACAATTATGCTTGTGCGAACAACAATTGTGGGTGGGTGCTTATTGTGCTGCAGACGTTGAAGGACCTGAGTCTCCTGAGGAAATACAGGTGAAAGGTGAGGAGAGGTCATCGCTTGGAAGCTTTTATATCCTGTGGTGTCTCAACAGAACTTAATATGAATTGCTTTATTGTCTCGTCGCTGGATCACCTCCCCCTGGCAAAGTGGCCTCGTCATTTTAATTTGTATTGTTGACAAACCTGTTTGTGTTGCTCTGTTGAACCATGGTTCAACAGGAGCTTCTGTAAATAGTTTTGTAAATAGAATATTTATCATATAATCATTTTCAGTCTCCCACTCTCTCAATTTAATTTATCGTTTCTTTGCCCCACTATATATTTTGTTGTCCAAGGGCACTAATTTGGTCTGTGTTGAAGATTGTTTTACACTTTAGATTAATCAAAATTGTGTTTTTTGGCTGAATTAATCTTTTTCTGTTGAACCCTAACCCTCTTTGTTCTCATTCTCATTCATTTGACTTTGTTTTGTTCTAACACACATCACTTTTTCCATACACTGTTCTTAATAAGTAATAGGCTACCAAGCTTTCCGTTGTCACCCTGCCTCTCCAAATGCAAAACTGTCAATAAAAAGTATGCAATAATGCTGAAAAAGTACTTGGGTGTGTGTGTTTTTTCAATATATATATTTACCATTCAATAACGCAATCGCTGCTGTCTGTCTGTCCCATATAAGAACATGACAGCGCAGCGCAACTATACTACGGACGTGACTGACCTGACAGTGACAGCAACATAGCCTGCTTGTGCTACCACACTTTCCCCTCAAAATATCGTTAAATAACGAAACTTGTAAATATTGCCAATCCATACAAAGTGTAACCACATCATGTAAATATGAAAGCAATCTTTAAAAAATAACAGCGTTGGTTTAATATATGACTATTTTGACCATGTTTGTGCTGTTTTTGCCATAGAGAAGCATTGTCACGGAAGTGCGTTTTGAACTATCCCGGCATACATAAACCACGTGACCGGCTGGCGGCGACATCAAAGAGTGTCGTAACTCTTATCTCTCTATGGCTCTGCCCACCATTAAGAACATTTTCCTCAAACGCTGTCTGAGAAAATCCAGGAACATCATCAATGATTCCAGCCACCCCAACAACAGACTGTTCACCCTCCTTCCATCCGGTAGGCGTTACAGATGCCTCTGTTCCCGTACCTCCAGGCACAGGAAGAGCTTCTTCCCAGATTCTGTGACTCTGCTGAACACCTCTGAACACCTGAATTACTCACTAGCATCATTGCACTTACCTGCACTCAACTGCTATGATTAATGGACATGTTATTTCCACAATCGTGTTACTGTACATATAACCATTTTTTATTTCTTCTTATAATATGTATAGAATCTGTACTTGCACTCTGTTAATACTCCGTTAATATTCTGTCAATACTTACATCTGTATATTGTATATTGTATTGTCAGTATTTATAATATGCACCTTGTTTTCTTGAATTTCTGGTTGGATACTAACTGCATTTCATTGTACCTGTAATTTGCACAGTGACAATACAGTTGAATCTAATCTAATATATAAAGAATACAAGATGACATTTTGTACAAAAAAGTGTTCTCTATTGCATCTCTATGGCGTGGGGAATACAAAACGTCTTATATAAAGCATGTTCTCTGTGGCTTTTTATATATATTTGAACTTTTGCAGCCTCTACTCAACCACTTACCAGGTGTTGTAAGTTAAATCAGTGAGTGTTCAGGGTTCAGGTCAAAAGGGTGGATTGGTGCTACTGGCGATCTCATATTTGCACCATCTCAATGAGGAAACACCAGGAGGGAGGTGAGGGGAACGCAGCAGAGCAGGCTGTAACAAAGCATCATGCAGTGGAGAGCATTACAAATAGGCTGAGAGCTGTATACTGTAGGACAGGGGTCGGCAACAGGCGGACCGCGGTCCGGATCCGGACCCAGACGCCGACCTATACGGACCCGGAGCTATAATCAATACATTAATAGGGGATTTTTCGGCGCCTCCCTCTTTTTTAACGCTGATTTGGGTGACTTGTGTAATTTGTGGAGAACCGAAGAGTTTTCGTTCTGGAGGTGGGGAGTCCGTCCGTCAGTCAGTCAGTCCAACTGACGGACAACTTCTCACTTCAAAAAAGAAGAAGAAATCTAGACCGCAAAAATAATTAAACAAGCGATTACCTGTTTTTCCTGGCCAAGGACAGGTTCCATGAACACAACACGAGCGTAACGTGTCTTCACGTGGTATATGGCCCTTTCTCATTTCTCGAACTCCCCTCCTCGACTCCTATCCTCGATACTTAGTCCCGCCCACAGGAGATGCGAGCGGAGGAGCCGAGGAGGGGAACCGAGGAGAGAGGAGGGGAAGCAGCAGGCGGTTAGAGAAATGAGAACTCCTCTCCTCTGAGTGGTCATTTTAAAGAGACGTCCATTAATGATGACAGGAGGCAGCAGCCCTCTGTCTGATGGACAGATGTGTTCATGACCACTTATATTTACTTTGATTCATTCACAGTCCGGTGTAATGAGACAATAATGGCTACAGATGCGGACACACACACACACACATATATATGTATATATTTATATAAATATATACAATTTCAGAATCAAGCAGAGCACTCTCATAATAACGTAACAATATCAGAGACTGGTATTGACCCCCCCCCCCCCTCTCTGGTGGTCGCTACAATGTGGAAAATAAATTCCGGGCCAAAAGTTGTATTTACAAGTATTAAAAGTAAGCAGAGGACACCAAACCAACTGACACCTGTCTGTCTGCTGCATCGATGCGCGCACACACACACACACACACACACACACACACACACACACACACACACACACACACACACACACACACACACACACACACACACACACACACACACACACACACACACACACACACACACACACACACACACACACACACACACACACACACACACACACACACACACACACACACACACAGACAGAGATCCTAAAACAGGCTACAGCCGTGGTGTATTTTATTGTGAAGCACTAAATGGTTTTAGAAAAATATCGACTCTTTGTTTGTAGATATCTACTAAACTAAAGCAAAAAGAGTAGGCCTGTTCTACTGAGTGATATATATTATACACACTGCTCTGCTTTCTGCAAGGACCTCACAGCTGTTCTCACTGTAAACATCGCGTCGCGATGAAAGCAGTTAATAAAATAATATCCAGGGGATGCATGCAGAGCTGTCATTGGCTGAGATAAGTCCGGCCGTGCGTCACGAGTCTTTGAAACATCTCTGTTGCCGGAAATGCATCCACGAAGCAGCCGTGGAGGACCGTGGAGGACCCATCAGTGTATCCTCGGTTATAGCTCCTCCAGAGAGCCTCCTCGACGCTCGATCCTCGGTCCTCGAAGTGCATTTAGAGAAATGAGATGTCCTTCAACATGGCGCGCTGAAATTCATTTCCGGGTCACTACCGGAGGACCGAGGAGTCGAGGAGGGGGATTTGATTAAATGAGAAAGGGCCTGAGTCTCGTCTGAAAGGAGTGCTGACACTGGAGAGAGCACCGGAACGCCGCTCCAGCCCTTAAAATATTGCAATACCCATAAGGAGCCGTACACATGCCGCAGTGTTTGCGTGGCTATGTCTTTAGTTGTAAGCACAGTGGCGATCTGTTATTAGCATCTGGTTAGCTAGCTATGCTAACGAATTTAAAGAGCTTTTCTACAACCAGATGGAAGAGAGCTCTCTCCTGAGAGGCTCAAATAACCTCAGCTCAGTGAGGTTAAGGCCAGAGTTGGGTGTAACGCGTTACTGTAATAATATTACTTTGTCGGTAACGGAGTAGTGTAACGCGCTACTTTTATAATCCAGTAATCACACTACAGTTACTAACATTGCCCCGACACGCGTTACTTCGTTACTTTCTAAAATCAGTCATAATCAAACCTCAACAAACACCTGCAAAGAACACATGCTAGGTGAAGCTAACGCACATAGCTGTTGTTTATTTATATCACACACACGTAGTTCTTCTTCTCTGTTTTCCGGTTGTTGCTTGTTTTGAATGACGAATACACACTACCGCTGCCTGCTGGTAAGGAGAGTTATTGCCACTCACGCATGCGCAGTTCGTACGTGCTCGGCTGAAGTCTGGCTCCAGTGCAACACATGGCCAACACGCAGGAGAACACGCTGACGCAACAGCGTGAGCAGAGATAGACTGCGCAAAATATACAGATGGCAGGAGACAGAGGACAGCCATGGTCAGATAGCAGGAGACAGAGGACAGCCACGGTCAGATAGCAGGAGACAGAGGACAGCCACGGTCAGATAGCAGGAGACAGAGGACACCCACGGTCAGATAGGAAAACATTCAGGATCTGGATCAGTCTTATGCGACAATGGAAACTGAACTAAAGAGAACATTTGAAACTTTAGCAGTCTGCGTGATCTGCCTGCAGGGAGGGGCGGGCCGGCCCTGCGAGTAAAGTAACGAGTAAAGTAACGAATTACTTTATGTAGATAGTAACGAAGTAGGTAATATATTACTTTTTTTTAAAGTAATATGTAATATATTACTTTTTTTTAGTAACGACCCCATCTCTGGTTAAGGCACACCTTGATATGACCAATAGAGTTATTAATGAGACTAAATTAAAAACAGGTATAAAATACTATATGACAGTAACAAAAAGTTGTTAAAAAAATATGCTTACAGTTCTGTTTCATATGGGTGTTGAGAGATGTATCCATAGATCTCTTCATGTTGCTCTCAATGGCACCAGATTGATGCTTTTAACTTCAATATTTAAAAAAAAATCTTCCTGGGGGAGCATGACCCCCCTAGAGGAGGTTAGGTCCCCCCTCCACTTAAATCATGTTCACATAGGATACTAAATACATTTGCACACATCTTGTGTCCATATCGTTCTGTTTTGGTGGTCACGCCACACCGTGCACGTGCATGCATACGAGAGTCATGGTGAGATATCTGGATTAAGAGGTTGCTTTTTCTTTGCACAGCATGAAAGAAAGGCCAAATGAATGGGCTGTGATTTTAGTTTTTTTAAGCAGAGGTTGAGTTCAATAATTTGTACGGCCCTCGGAGGATGTTGTAAAAATTGAAAGGAAAAAGGTCCCCACCACCCCTGCTGTAAATAATAATAAAAACCCTTGATTTATAACATCTCTGTCTCCTATTGATCTGAGTAGAATAGCCAGTTAATTGAAGCATTATAGCACAGGCCTTTGTCAGATGGTATATTACGCTGCTTTTGTTCTGCTTCGAATAGTTCTCTCTTTTTTCACCATGCCTGTGTTTGCATCACTGTAACCAATGAGCACCTGCATGTGTATGAGAATGGCCCTGGCACCATTTCAGCCCAGATTTACAAACTCCTGGCAGGACAAGCTCCAGCTCAATTCTCACACTGAATTTAAATAAAGTGAGTGAGGGACTGCAATATAAGAGGGAAAGAAAGAGAAACTTTAAAAATTGTTCAATTGTTATGATGTGTAAAGACTGATGTTCTATAATCGTCTGAAACTGTTAAGTCATGATGTGAAACGATTAACAAAGAAAAAGGGAAACTCAAGCTGCTGCTACACTTTGTTTGATTTATATAAAATTAAGCACTTTTAAGATGCACATATTTTCAAAAGCTATTTTATTTGTAAATGCAGCCCGAGAGGAACATTACACATATCCACAGTATTTAAGTAATGTTAATTTACAATACATATTGTTGTTTTTGTACTTTCTTTATTTGATTGGCAGTCAGTAGTTGATTACATAAAGACGTTGATAAAGCTACAGGTCACTTCAATATATATCACACTAATTCATGAAGCAACTTAGACATTTTGATGTTCCGGACCTTTGCATGGGGACATTTGCTCTAACTGGACCTCGTTGAATTTTAGTTGAAGACCCCTGCTGTAGGATATACTGGAAACACAATATGTTTGTAACACCCACCTTGTATTTGATTGTGTTTTTTTTCTTTCTCTCGTATTTCTTTCACTATACCTCTACACCAATATGTGGAAATTCAGAAATATCGAGTTAAATGGTAGCGGCATTATCATTGTTAGTCTTTTACTGCATAACTTCTTAGTGGCTTTTAATTATTCATTTGTGTTTCCCTTTTACAGAACCAGGCCAATGTGTACAGCCAAGTATTTTTAGGAAAATATTGGAAAAATGGAAAGGAAATGCTTTCGTTAGTCGGACGACGAAGCGTGCCCTGTCGCCCAAACTCAATTTGGTGTGTCCCGCACCGTCGGCCGTGACACGCCTTATTTGGCCTTTCATGGCCGACGCACGGTCGATTCAACATGTTGAATCGGCCGTGCGTCGGTCACAGGCAGTCGGACAAAGAAATCACTCTGATTGGCTGTTCAGCTAGCGAATCAGTGCACGATAAGCGAAACGGTTGCTTGAGAATGTCTTCCACAAGCAACACTCCAATGACTGATTGGCTCCAGTACCGCACATGTACTGGACGAGAAAACATGTTTTAGATGCACGAGAGTGAAAATGGAACGCACGTCGCACACGCTATTTGTTGTTTGTTTACATCACGCAGTCTGTTCTTCTTCTCTGCCTTCCGGTTGTTGCCTCTTTTGAATGACGAATACACACTACCGCCGCCTGCTGGTAAGGCGAGTTATTGCCACTCACGCATGCGCGGTTCGTACGTGCTCGGCTGAAATCTTTGCGGTGTGTTCCATTCGGGTCTTGGAAGACCGGAAGCTGTGGGGTTCATAAAAACATGTTTTACTCAATATCAAGCCACGATTATTTATTTTAATTTTAAATCGTATGATGTCGGACTTTTTTTGTCGTCTGTGAGGAAAATAAATGGGGCTCAGAGCCTCAGAATACTGAAATCTGTATTTTTTTAAATCTTTTTTTCCTTCTAATTTGTTATTATTTTCTAAATAACACACTGTTATTTACTCACCAATAACACACAATTATCCTTGTTTTTATTTATTTGTTTAATTAAACAAATACATTTGTATTTGTTTTAATTATAGAGATTATGGAATTCCATAATCTCTGGCTTTTTTGGCGTCCGTCAGGAACTGCATTTCAAAATAAAAATAACCGGACACAGACGTAGGACTATAAGGGACATTTCGAGCATCATTGCGATACACAGCCACTGAACTGTTTACCCAAGATCCTCAGCTCGCTCAGTTTAAGCTCGCTGATTGGATGTTTTAGCCGCAATGCATGTAGGGATATGGTGTTAATGCCATATCAAATTCGAAAAACATTTCTGAGTTTAGGATGGCCGAAGACACGACACTACCCATAATCCCCAGCTATCGTTTAGGACTACAGTCCCCGTAAGGTTACGCAGAGCGTCAAACAGCTGTTTGAAATGGAACGAAACCACGCCAGACTATCCAAAACTGGAATCGAACGCCCCCCCAGAACTACACATGCTGGCTATTGTGTTTCGCAAAATGTTCTATGGGACGTCTCTACTGAACGTTTTCGTTTTTCCCACAATTAGAAGTTGCCATTATTAAACACATTGGTGTTATCAAATGTAAAACATATAATTAATAAATGGTTAAAAATCGCTTGTGTCCATAATGCGCAGCATTAATATATAGCATTAATATATACCCACATGACAGCTCATTGTTACTTTGTAATTCTACTCCACTACAATTCAGAGGTTGACCTGGTATTTTTACTCCACTACATTTATTTGAGTTACTTTGCAGATTCTGATTAATTATGTGAAATATAAACAACCCTTAAATCAGACTTTAGTTACACCTGAGTACAATTCAGGGAAGGTGATTGTCAAGTGCCAACAATCAGGAGAGATATTTGATAGTTGGTGCTTGAGAAGACTAAACATTTATCTGCAATTGACATTAATGGAAACGAGTAATAAAGTATATTAATTACTCGTTATTCTCTACTAATAGTTAATTAAAGACTGTATATTATAGCTATTTTGCACATCCCTTTCAAGAGTTCAAGATTTTCAAAGGTTTATTGACATATCATATACACAACTACGGTGTAGTTATGCAATGAATGAAAAACTTGGGTCGCAGGTTCCTCAACAGTGCATTACAAGACATCTGATAGATGTCTTGTAATGAGGAGAAACGTGACATGGCGGACACTGCACCACGAAGCTCGGTTGCTCCTGTCTTTAGCCGGACTCTCAGCCGGTCTCGGGTAAAACCTGAGATCTACACTACGGTTGACGGTAAAGTTATTGTGGAGGATGAGCTTCTTAACTTCCTTGCTGTAAAAATTAAGACATTAAGCCAGGATGAGATCGTCCTGTTGGCTGCAAACACGTTTGATTCTGAGTGGATAGAATCCTCGAAGAAAGTATTGTTTGATCTTTGCCCAACTACACAGCAGAACGTTTCCCATAAAGGGGAAAAGAAAGACATCAACAATATAAAAAGTTGCCTTAAAGTAATGAACGAGTGTGGAGAAAACACTCCCAGATTTGTTTCTTATTACTTGGATGAACTGCCGCCGGTGACATTTACTAACATGGATGTCTCAAGCCTACTTGGGAGAATGGAGCAGCTGTGCTCTGAGGTCTGCTCTATGAAGCACGCAATGCAGCTACAGGCTGATGTAAGCGAAGATCTTCGTACTATCACAGTGGAGATCGATCGCCGCGTGTGTGCACAAGAGCGCTCCACTGACCTGACACGGGGTCTTGATGGCTCAGATGCGGCGGCGGTGGACGAGGCCCGCCTGGACGGCACAGCACTGGGGGCAGCACAGGCAGGAGCCTCAAACTTGGGCTTCGGAGTGAGGGCTGCGGCGGGCAGGCCCGCCTTAACCTGCCATCAGGCCCTGGGGCTGATGGTTTTGTAGGCCCCCTATTTAAACAACAAATCAAAGTCATTTATAGCCTCGGCAGGTTCTGTGATCGCACTTCTCCACTCTGCTCTACGCGCGCCTGGTCCTCTCCTCCAGATGAGTGACGTATCGGGCCTCCCTCATGTATCTGTCCGGTTGCCGTTGGCTCCCCTCCACGTAGCAAGTCCTCGTCGTCCTCTCCATCTCCTCCGACAGATAATGTCCCTCCTGTCTGTTTTTACTCTCCCACTATCCATCGCTATCGGAACCAGACGGCCTACTTGGCTCCGAGGCCCCGCGGCCGGCACCGCTGCCGCTCGGTACAGAACTCATCTGTCCTTCCTCCTCATCCTGGCCTACAGGTTTAAAATAACCTGTAAGCTTCGACATTTTTTGTAATAGCTGCTTGTCTCGAAACTACTTTTCCCTCAACAATTTCCTTTCCCGAGCGCCACTCTCAAACTTTTTCTTCTCAAACTTTTTCTCCTAAACAACCTTCATCTGTCACTCAATCACTCGCAATTTGAATACGTCACATGTGAAACATATTCTCATTCTGATTGGCTGTTAAGTGGTGCCCACTGACTGTTTCGGAGTCATCTCTGGAATCCATCGATCTGATTGATTAGCGGAGCAAATTATGAAAATACTACGGAGGGAAGATATTTTCGTTTGGATTACTGGTCTGGGGGAAGCTCACGTGTGTGTGTGTGTGTGTGTGTGTGTGTGTGTGTGTGTGTGTGTGTGTGTGTGTGTGTGTGTGTGTGTGTGTGTGTGTGTGTGTGTGTGTGTGTGTGTGTGTGTGTGTGTATATGTGTGTGTGTTTGTGTAATTTTGCGTTTGTGTGTGTTGTGTTTGTTTCCCGGGCAAAACACTCATGAGAAACACCGGCTGTTGTTATGCCTGCTGTGACGTCAAGTTACTCCGTTCTCCGCTTGTAATTATGCCGTTACAAGTAGGGATGCACGATAATTATCAGCCCGATAATTATCGGTCCGATATTAGGAATTATGACGTCATCCCGATAAACCCGATACCAGTATTAATAGCCCCGATAATATACAATATATTTTTTGGGTAAAAAAAAAGAAAGAAATACTGCGGTGTGGGTGGATTGGGAGGGGCGCTTGTTTTTCACTCGGCTCCTCCCGTTTTGCCAGTACTGTCGTATTAGTGGTTTAGGAAGAGGGGAGTTCTTCACAAATCCAGCGCTCCCTAATACTTCGAACCTGATCAGTCACCTGAAACATCGCCATCGCTACGATGGTGTGTTAAAAGCGTACGAAGACAATTATACAATACAAAGTGTGTGTGTGTGTGTGTGTGTGTGTGTGTGTGTGTGTGTGTGTGTGTGTGTGTGTGTGTGTGTGCGTGCGCGCGCTGGAGCTATGTCCAACTCAAGGCATATGCTCGAACCGGAGCTGCCTGGAAGCTGCAATCATGTTCATGTATCCGTGCTGAGTGTGCTGACTTTTCGTACAATGTCCCGCTGTCTGGCTTCCTGCATAAAGTCAAGTGCTCGGCGCAGTTGTGGCGAAATGTCGCTCCTCTGTTTTCATTTAAACAGCTCCTTATATCCGTTAGCGCAACTAGCTAGCACCAGATTCTAACAACAACAATGCACGTAAGGTCTCTCTCTCGCTCGCTCGGACCCCACACACACACACACACACACACCCTCCCGGTCCTCCAGATGGCCAGTCGGTGCCTGCCGGTGAGCGTGTGGTCTGCCACAAGCAGGCGGCAGGAGCGGGGCTGTCAGCATCAGCTTGTAGATGGTATTTTAAACTCGATGCGCTCTGAAACTACGGGGCGGCCGAGGAAAAAAATACACATGCGTTAAAATAATTAGTGGCGTAATTTTTTTTTTGTTATCTGTATCGGTATCGGTCTTGAGAAGCAGAAAGTTATCGGTATCAGTATCAAAAACCCAATATCGTGCATCCCTAGTTACAAGCTTCAAAGCTGTATTTATCATCTGAATTTGCCAAAACAAGTTTAATATCCTGAAAGCCAAGACTTTGTTTATTTGAAACCAGATGAAAACAAACTGTAACGGACCCTGTCGTGTTATCTATGATTACTATACTCTTTTACGTTCATAATTTCAGCCGGAGGGAGGGGGAGTGAGTAGCAAGTGAGAGCTGTCATTTTCCCTTTACAAGCTTCAAAAATGTATTTATCGTGTGATTTTGGAAATAAAATGTTCATATTCTGAAAGCCAAGACTTTGTTTATTTAAATGTTTTTTAAAAACATCCGAAATAAAAAACTTCTTTTTTTTAACACTTTTTTTATTGGCTCATGATAGGCCCCTGATCTCCGTAGGCAGCCCGTGCATTAAGGCGGCCCTGGCGGCTGGGGCCTCTGCTCTGAACGTGGAGAGGGCTACAACAATGGATAGTCCCAGTGGATCAACGTTTTTGCCAGGCTCTCCAAAATGGAGTCATGTTGTGAAAAAAGGCCGACGTCATGCCTCAGAGAAGGCTGCTGATAAACCAAGATTGCGCACTGTTGCTCCCGAGCGGAAAAATAAATCCGGTAACGTGCCTATTGTTGGCACCGGAGCTGCGGGCAACATCAAAGTGGTCAAGACTAAGCTGGTGAGTGTTTTTGCTTCCAAGTTCTCACCAGACCTAGATGCTGAAACTTTGTCTGTGTATCTTAAAGAAAAACTTGGCCGTGAGGTTGCCTGTTGCCAAACAATTGGCACTATACACGGTAGATACGGTTCATTTAAAGTATCTGCTGAATGCAATGAGGTCAGCGAAATGTACAATCCGGAGATCTGGCCAGAAGGGGCATTTGTCCGGCGATATTATGAGCCGCGCAGAGCGGGAGTTATCGGCTCAAACACTGCACCTACTGCGGGGGGAATGAGTGTGCCTGCTGGTGCAATGGGCACTCACTTGTCTCGCTAAATGACTATTCGGGTCTTGTCGTACAACTGTCGTGGCCTTCGTATGGGCCAGAGCACAGGGGATAAAGCTCTCCGCCTTGTAGTTGACCACCTTCTGGAGAACTGTGACATACTATGTATGCAAGAGACATTTTTAGCGAAGCAAGACTTGGAAAAACTGAACTCTTTCAATGATAATTTCCATGGGGCTGGGGAGTCTACTACTGACTTTGGCATGGGAATAGTCAGAGGAAGGATATCAGGGGGTATGGCTATCCTGTGGAATAAGAACCTTGATTCATCAATAAATGTGGTTAGGCTTTGTGCCGACTGGTGCATTGCAATACAGTTTACTCACAATGACAAGGAATTTATTATTCTAAATGTGTATACACTCTATGAATGTCATCAGGATGAATATCTAAATCGGCTTGCTTTCATTAATTCCTTTATTCAAAGCAATACTTCTTCTTGTGTGTATGTCATTGGGGATATGAATGCAGATATCTCAGACAGGAACTCATTATTTGCCAAGCATATGGCTCAGTTCTGTCACGATAACAATTTTATATTGTCAAACAAGGTGCTTTTGCCTGCAGATAGTTATACCTATATTAGCGAGGCCTGGCATACTACGTCATGGCTTGATCATTGTATTAGTACAGCTGATGCTCATGCTTCACTTGAGTGTATGAGCATTCTGTATGGGACAATAACGACTGATCATATACCTGTTGCTATGTCAATAAATGTCGAACATCTACCTGGGCTAACCAGAAATGTAAATAGTGCTCAAACAGAAAAACTAGACTGGTCAACCCTTACAAAGGAAGACATTACATCCTATTATGCTCAGACGGATACATCCTTAACTAATATTCATCTACCTAGAGATGCAATGATGTGTAGTGATGTTAACTGTAAGGATGCAAAGCATAGGAGTGATATCTGCTCCATGTACAGTGATATAGTAAGTGCTCTGTATGAAGGCAGTAAGCCTTACTACAAAAGTAACAATAAGACTCATAACATCAGGCCTGGCTGGAATAGGTATGTAGCTGAGTATCATGCTGAAGCCTGTGAAGCCACCAAATCATGGGCTATGGCAGGCAGACCCAGACAAGGGTCTGTATTTGAGTACAAGAAGCTTACTAATGCAAGATACAAGTATGCTATCCGCTTCATCTGTAAAAATGAGCAAGCCATGAGGGCCGATTCCATGGCTAAGAAGCTGCTAAGTAACAATGTTATGGATTTTTGGAAAGAAGTGAGGGCTATTAATAAATGCAAAATATCTCTACCATGCACTGTTGACGGAACATCCGGAACAGACAACATTGTGGAGTTATGGCGACAGCATTATAGTACCTTATTCAACTGTGTCCAAAGTGAACTGTATAGGGTAGATGATATTGATAACAATGAGTCAATGGTGATAATGCCACATGAGGTGTGCCAAGCTATAAACAAGCTGTCAGACAACAAAGCCAGTGGTGTAGATCATATTTCTGCTGAACATCTTAAATATGCCAGTGTAAAGATAGCTCCTCTTCTTTCTATTTGCTTTACTGCCTTTATGAGTCATGGCTTGTTACCAGGCTCAATGTTGTCTGTTCTATTGGTGCCAGTTATTAAGGACAAAGCCGGTAAAGTGGGAAGCCTAGATAACTATAGGCCCGTAGCGTCAGCCAGCATATTGTCAAAAGTCCTAGAAAGAATTCTGCTGGACAGATTAGATGACTTTATTAACTCAACAGATAGCCAGTTTGGCTTTAAGGCTAAACATGGCACTGACTTGTGTATATACGCCTTGAAGGAAATTGTCAACACATATAGAGGTAATAACTCATCAGTGCGTATGTGTTTCATTGATGCTTCTAAAGCCTTTGATCGTGTTAATCATAGGAAGTTATTTATTAAACTGAGTCAAAGAGGGGTGCCCAAATACATTGTGAGAATTATGGTCTACTGGTATGGCCACCAGACTATGCAAGTCAAATGGGGCAATAGGGTCTCAGCCCCATTTGGGGTTAGCAATGGTGTCAGACAAGGTGGAATGATGTCCCCAGTTCTTTTTAACCTTTATATTGATGATCTGTCCAAGCGACTGAGAGCCTGTAATACTGGATGCATGATTGGTAGTACTATGTATGCAGATGATCTTGTTGTGCTGAGTCCATCTAGCGCTGGTCTTCAGCAGCTTCTTGCTGTGTGTTCTGTGTGTGGTGTGGAGCATGACATCAAATACAACGCCAGTAAGAGTGCTGTCATGATCTTTAGAACCAAAGAAGATAAATGTCTTTAAATAAATTGTCTGATATTAATCTTAGTGTCTGTAATAAGTTAAAATATCTTGGACACTTTATTACAGAACAAATGACAGATGATGAAGATATTTATAGGCAATGCCGCATGATGTATGCACAAGCAAACATTCTCCTACGTAGGTTTGGTGCATGTACAGATGGAGTGAAGATGTCTCTGTTCAGAGCATATTGCACACCGCTCTATACGGCACATTTGTGGTCAAACTACAGAAAAGCAAGTTTACGGAAACTTCAAGTAGCTTATAATGATGCCATGAGAATATTGCTGAAGAGACCTCGATGGTCTAGTCTCTAGTGCAAGTGAAATGTTTGTGGCTGCAGGAGTCAATACTCTACAAGTTATGTATAAATGTATTTGCCGGCTTAATGACTCTGATAATGAAATCCTCTTGGCCTTATCGAACATAAGGTTTAGTACTACACGCTACCAATCGCAGCTGTGGAGACATTGGTATAGTTGTCTCTTTGTAGGACACTGATTTAAATTATTCTTAAACTATGAATTCTTTTTATGCTATGTATGTAATTTATTATATCTAATGCCTTGTCTTTTATCTATGTAATGTCTTGTCTTTTATCTGGACCCTGAGTCTGTAATAAAGTTTTCATTCATTCATTCATTATCAATATGTGTGTATACCTCCACCATTAAACATATTCATATTCTGCACATTTCTTATCTACATACATAAGAGTATAATTCATATATCAGTTAAAATAAGTGCTTCAACATAGTTAACATTGCAGGAAAGCAATATATTAGACTTAAGTACTTTGTCAGGCTTAATATTTATCTTTTGATACCCCCAAAGCTTTTTTCTTGTTTAAAAGAAGACCTTAATCTAAAGTATTATTTAATGTTTAAATAAAGGTTAATTTGTTTTTCTGTTTTGCACATCCTCCTATTAATATCTTTGTACATCCTGCACTAAACTGTTTTATTGTAGAGATCACTTATAGTATCTTCTTGATTTTTTTATATTCTATATTTCTATCATTGACCTACTTTACACCTATGAAAGTATGTACTCTTAATATTTTTTTCATCATCATATATAACACATACAAACAATAATTCAATAACGTGCTTTAACCACTAGGCACAAGGTACACACAGCCATAATAACTTTGTATTATTAGTGTAGGACACTTATGTATGTACAACATCTGAAGATGTGTTGTTGTATTCATGTTTTCACATAATTTTACAGCATATTGCTATATTAATTCAGACTCAGTATTTACATTCTTACATTCAAAGAAAATCAGTAATATCTTTAAAAACTACAAGTCCTTTTATATCGGCTGTGCACCGTTATGTTGTAAATATAACCTATCTATGAATTAGATCAAATGTAAAAGTCAGCCGAATTAGTGTTGATACTGCAAGGAGACGTATTGTGTGAAGAGAAATTGAAGATGTTGTTTAATTGTTGATATATTTATGATCCACGTCAAGTATTCAGTTTCGGCGCCATTTCTTCCAGTTTTTCCAAAGGTCTTCTCATCAGGGCTCTCTAAATAAAGAACTACGGCAGATCTGTAATATGTAATGCAGCCGAACCGTGTATTACAATTACACTCGGAACAAAGTATTATTTTCTTTTAAAAAAAAAGTTTTTCGGATTTGATATGGCATGAACACCATATCCCTACATGCATTGCGGCTAAAACATCCAATCAGCGAGCTTAAACCATAGCAGAGGATCTTGGGTAATCAGTTCAGTGGCTGTGTATCGCAACGATGTTACGTCTGTTTCCGGTTATTGTTATTTTGAAATGCAGTTCCTGACGGACGCCAAAACAGCCCGAGATTATGGAATTAAACAAATAAATAAAAACAAGGATAATTGTGTGTTATTGGTGAGTAAATAACAGTGTGTTATTTAGAAAATAATAACAAATTAGCCCCATTTCTTTTCCTCACAGACGACAAAAAAAGTCCGACATTATCCGATTTAAAGTAAAAACAATAATCGTGGCTTGATATTGAGTAAGAACATGTTTTTATGAACCCCACAGCTTCCGGTCTTCCAAGACCCGAACGGACAAAAAGACGTGCTGCAGGCACGAAACATACTACCAATAGAAATACGTTGCTTTTAAAATCGTTCTGTGTAACACGAAAAAAATGAGAAAATCGTGTTGGTGAACACGAATCAATAGATTAAATGTCGTGACTATAACACGAAATGCCGTGAGACTGGGTTGAAATGTCACAAGGTTTGAAGAAAATGGGTCCAAACAGAATGTCAGTTTCAGGGTGTGCACCATCCCTTCTAAAATGGAAAGTGGAAAACTGACATATCTGAAATGCTGCAGAAACATTGCTGTGCGTTGCCAAGAGCGAGGGCTTGGCTGAGGCCGTGGTGAAGTGCTCGATGAGGGCTGCTGCAGCTGCTGGGGTCTGACTCTGAGGTCGACACAGATGTCCTTCAGAACCTCCCAACACTGGGCTGTATGCTTTTGTCAAAGTCTCATTTCAAACTGCCAAGTTTCCACCGAACTCTGACATGCAACTTGGGAGCCCTCAGGAAAAAATAAATGAATAGGGGAAATTCTTTTTGGGCTGACATGATGGCTTCCTCACTCCAGCAACAAATAAACAGTTCATGTCTGGAGAAAGCTCCTGTGGGTCACATGGTAGAAAGATTCAAAGATAATTATTAGGTCTGGTCCAATTATTAACATGGAGATTTTTGTGAAGTACTGAAAACATAATGCAGTTTAAGAAGAGCAGTAGTTGCAAATGGATCAGTGTTGAAAACTCGCCTGCTTTACAACTTTACATCCTTTAATGCTGTTTGTTGTAATCTATGTCTTATGTTCCTGATTAGACAGATACTCACTGAAAATAAATCAGAAGTATTTAGTACAGGAGGTACTATTGAGTGTAATTAAACTCATCTAATTTGCTGTGAAGGCCTTTGGAGAACAGCGGTACGTTTTGCCTTTAGTAGCTTAAAGTAAAATAGACTTAAACTCGATCTGACATTTTTGTTGTTGTTTAAGAATTAACTTCTACCAGAACCTTTTTATTTAGTTTACCCAGCAAGCAAACAGTGAAGTTGCTTATGAGCTGCATATTTTGTTGTTTCAGCGTTACTTCGACTCAACAATAATCATCTACCAATCAGCACAGTCGGCTGTGGGGATATGTGGTTGCAGTGAGAGAAGAAAGGGAATTGATCAAACCAACATATGTTGA
This sequence comes from Pseudochaenichthys georgianus, assembly GCF_902827115.2. Classification (NCBI taxonomy): domain Eukaryota; kingdom Metazoa; phylum Chordata; class Actinopteri; order Perciformes; family Channichthyidae; genus Pseudochaenichthys; species Pseudochaenichthys georgianus. The sequence goes on along the minus strand of NC_047522.1, from coordinate 20,367,729 downwards.
TGTTTTATTGGATATTAAGATATATTTTGGCAATTTAGTATCCAGTAAGAGCCGTTTGGCTGACTGTCAGCTGCATCTTTCCTAGATATCGGAGGATAAGAACTATTTATTCCATGTGGTTAGCGATACACAGCAAAAATGTGAAAATCATGGTTAACCTACTACGTCGTATTGCTGATCTGTTCTTCCCGTAAACAAAGAATGTATTCTTCTCCTGCGATGTTGACAGTCCTTTCAAAACATTGTGTTTTTCCATCAGATATATTTGATGAACAAATTCCACAAACTTTATCTGAGTGAAAAAGCTCTTTAAACCCATTGTCAGTCAATTGTCTGCCAATCAGCTCCCTGTAGACCCTTCAGTTGAACAGAAGCTTTAATGGAATACTGTGAAAGACAGTTTTGACAAACTGTTTTAAGCTCATGTCTTGAATCCTGGAGGACAGTGTCTGTTTATTTCCCTTTTTAATAATAGTGGACACATCCTAAAGCCATTGCACTCAGTTCTGTCAGATCGCCGCACTGGATACTTTGTTATTAAATGGATGTATGTTCTTGATATATAGCTTGCAGATAACAACCAATATGACCATCTCTGCTTTACTGGCTTCACTTCTGCTCCAAATGAAGCAGAGAGGCCACGCGTTGACCTCATGCTTTGACCTCCTTTCTCCTAATTGGTATTTTTTCTGATGAAGTTTTGAAATTAATTACTTTTATGAGAGCTCCGGCTTCCTTACATAGCACAGTGCTGCCGTGTTTTACAAGCATCAGGCAACCCGAGCTGTATTCTTGGGCACAACTGTCAACCTGATTGATTACCTCTGCAAATATCTAAAGGTTGAGTCTCTCACCTCTTGACATTTCACTACAGCTTCCATTTTGGTTAACTTTAACTTCAAACTTGACAAAAAGGATAACAATAGCGAAAAAAAATCGAAATGCTGAAAGTGGCCTTTGAAAAATAAATATCAGGGAGAACAGCAAACTTTAATCAATACTGCAGTGCAGACGTCATTACATCAACCAAACAAGTTCACATTTTACTTGGATTTCTGAAAATCTACCAGACTAAATAATAATATTTAAGAAGTTGTTGCCATGAGGACCATTGCACGCCTCCACCACCTCTGGGAACACACATTGATTAACAATTTGAAGACACAAAACCCTCTTAATTAACTGTGAAGGAGGCTACATTTACCTGCTATCTCCAGGTGGGATTACCACGAGGGAAACCGGTGACAGTGTAATCAATCCACCCTGAATCCATGCTCGGTAATCTGTAATAAGAAACAACAACCCTGAGCTTTCATTAGAAAGATAATTTGCTATTTAGTGCGAGTAAGTGGAATTCATATGGTGGTATACATGTCATGCTTGGGTCATGAAACACGGACTTTCCCTGCTGCCTACATGCATTTTACTGGTAGTTCACGCTGGATTTATGATTTGCCTTGTGGCTGTGATGACCGATACTCACTAGGCCTTTTTATGTGAGCTTTGAGACCACTTTCCCCCAACACTGACAGGAAAATAAAACAGCATCTCAAACTGTATGTTCTCGCCTTTCTCACAGCACTATTTGTGCCAAACACGAATAGAAGAGAAATATATTTTAATTAAGTTTTAATATGGTGGTTAAGAAAATAAAGCACTCACAGGTAAACAAAAAATACAAAGCCTTATTTGTTCTCACACTACATTTGAATTATTTAACTATTAATTGACGTAATCAGTGTTTTTTCCCCACGTCTTTTAAGTTTGGGAAACATTTCATGAGAATAAAAGCAGGTTCAAAGCATATCATTTTGACATGTCCAAGGGTCTAAGAAGGAGAACTGGAACAGGTCCAGCTGACCAAACCTTTGTAGGTTTTCAGGGCAATGGAATGGTTTTAAAGATATTCTGTATTTCATGTCACCGGGCACCCTGGTGTGCTGGTCTTTAATGGCTTCCATTGCCAAGAGGTCGAAGTATAAAGGCGAAATTCGAATGTGACTCAGCTCCTTCCTTCAACTATTATAAAGTGACTTCAACTAAAGCAGGTGGTGGGAGGGAAGAAGAGATCCTGTTCCATTTCAATAAAGTCATTTGGAACAAAGTCGTTTGTTCTTTCTGTCTGTCCATTGATCTCGTTAATTTATGTGGCCCAGCATGAGGGAATATGTGAGGTGAAGGCTTTTCAAAAGAAACCATTTCTTAATGCTCACAGGTTCTAATTTCCTTTGTCAGATAGAAGCAACAGTGAATGCAAAAACCATGAGTCACAGGCTTGCAATCCTGATGTTAAAAGGAAAATCTAATTTAAAGCTTTTTGGATGCCTTGTATAACCACTCAAAGGTTGTTTGTGATAGAAACAACAAGCTTCTGTTGGTTCACAGCTGTTTATTTCCCACCGACAAGTTAATTATCTAAAATAACTTTCCTTGGACAAAAGTCTGCATGATCAAAAAGTGTCTGATATAAAAAAATCCTCATACAAGATACCCAATGTACCCATATCAACCCAAGTAGGATGGACAAATTCAAAGCAATCTGTTCATGAATACTTAATACGTAAAGAGAGAAGCAATCCAGTCTCCTGAAATTGAAATCAGACAAGTGATTGAGTTTCTACCAAAATACTTGTTAGCCGAAAGCCCCTTGTTCTTAGAAATAATGCATCAGTACGAGGAAATATCACGGAGTCTGAAGCAAGTGAACACTGGACTCTTTTACTATCAGCATCCATTCGAGAGGAAACGGTAAAACAGTTAATTAAGAAAACCCTTTGCACCTGGTTTCATGACTCAATATTTCCAGGATCCAGGGTGCATTGCCTGATGGTTCCCATGTGACTATTGTTTAAGCGCCTTCCTGATTTGTGTCATTGTTTTTCAGACTGCATCAGCAGGACTGTACTTTATATTAAACTCTTAATGGTTCATTTTATTTTGCGTTGGCAAATGGAAACAGGGGTCACACGGAGACCACCGCAATAATAAAACATAAAGGTTAGGAAATCTAATGCGCTGGCAGAAAATCATTTTGCACTATTATGCTTGTTTTCATCCACTAATGGTATGTGAATATCAAGACTTGGGCGCTTCTAGAAACACATGTTAAACTAATGAAAACTATGTAGAAAAAAAAAATCCATACTTGGATTGAAACCCTGATCTTATGTTTAGGAACAGCCTCTTCAGGTCATGTCCAGGTTGTTTTCTTTTCTATTCCAAGAATGAAACAACCTTCCAAGATGATGTTAATTAACTTTTCAAATGCCTGGCATCCCTTTAAAGAGTGCAGGCGACCTTGGAACAAGACACCAATGATGAGCATACTGTATGAGGAGGCTCAGTTTATTCATACAGTAGCTATGTAATGCATATACATTTGTATGACCTTTAAATACATACTTCATTTATGTATTCATATAAGCAGTAAGGTCCCATTGAAATCCAAGATATTCTCTTCCAGTGAATCATTGTTATAAGTTGAACAGATGGTCTTTTTAATTAAAACATGTTGCGGTTAAATCACTTATTTGAAAATCAGAACATACTGTATCTCCTGTGTGACTCAAACAATTGTATGGTTTTGAACACATACTTTTTTATTGTGTTGTATTTAAATAAGAATACAGTAAATGTAATTATCTGATATATGTTCATGTGCAATAAAGGGCAGCTCGGGGATCCAACAAGTGACCGCAAAAATGCATAATTCATTAGAACTAACCGACAGTATGCAGCTATATTGCATTGATGTGCTTGTGTTATTTTCAGGTGAGCAAAAGTGGTGGAAAGTTGTGTAAAAGGGTGTAAAACCGATGCGTACGTGTAACTGACTATCAGTTATGCAGATATGAGAGTAATATTGCATATTTATCGCAGTTTTATCAGTTAAATGACAAGTGTCAGTGTGTTGTGTGTCACCTGTTTGTGATATAGGCTAATACCTGTAGTGTGACTATCTAAAGCTAAATAATAAGTTGTGTGTTTGTGCTGAATATAGCCAGTTAGTGTGTTTGCAGGTTAATTGCCAGGGGACGTTTTGATATTAAATTTTTGAGCGAAACGTAGTAAAAGGAAGCATTGTTGCAAAACTGAGATTGTTATCATCAAAGCATCGATTCAGATTTGAAATCAGATATCCCAAATAAAAATACAAGTCTTCCACTATCTCGTCTCAGAGCACACAGGATTCCATTAGATACGAAGTTGTGTTTTGTCCAAAGGCTGTATGAAGTTTCCTTTTGTTTTGTGTCCTTTTTTATTGCTGTGCAGTTTGTTCCCTGCCGGTACTTTGGGAGCGAGACCAACAAGGGGTTGACCGTACGATAATCTCATTAATCAAGACTCAAACACAAGGAGGCTGCGGCTTACAACAAGAAAGCCATTACAATATGAAGTTGTTTTTTAATTAAAGCCGCCCTTAAGCTTTAACACACAAACGCACATGCACATTCAGAGAGGAGTGTTGCTGCGAGCATGTTTTGGCACGCAGACAGACTCCATATATCACCCATGTGCCTGTGCATAAGCAAAGCAATTATAGTGCAGAGAGAAAGAAGGAGTGAAAAACAAGCACATGATGAGCGTGTCCTCTTGAATTGATGGGTTTGAAATGGCAAAGTATTTATGTTTAACGTAGCTCCACCGCGGGGCCCTGGGAGCGCCGTCGCCCTGTCTCCCTGCTGCTCATCATCCCATTCAAATGAAATGTAAATCCCCGCTCTCCCCAGTTCCTTCAATGTCAATACCTCTTTGACTCCCGCTCAGCCCCCGTATTCAGCATCTCCCTCCCAGACACTTTCTTCTATTACTCAATCTCTCCTTTCTTCCATCAGCTCTGGCTCTTTCCAGCTACCTGCCGTTGGTTTCCCATTTCTCCCTTTTTCTGGTCTGCCAGAATCTGAGGGCTGATGGAAACAAGCTGCAGCCAATCAAGGCAGGAGAGTTTTATCACACACAGCTCGACAAATCAATCTGGTTTCATTAATACATCTGCAGTTGCTTTCTTTTTTTGAGTGACTGTGAGATAGAACTCATTAACTCCCAACAAAATGCGATTGTAATTACTAAAATGGCTCATCAGGGCCTGTAGATGTTTGTGTGCGATGACATTTATCACCAGAAAAAACACTGATTAACACTGTGATAAACATGTGTTCTGTGTTGTAAGGCAACTTTCAAAACTTTTATTTTCGTGGTTTCTCACAGTGTATGAAGGCAATCTCAAGAAAGCGATTATATCTGTATCTTACAGTAGCATTACATCTGTTGATTTCTCATTTATATTTACACATTAAGTTGATGCTCCGATCCAAAGTAATTGACAGCCGGTACTTGGAGCTATTCTTTAATTGGACAGGCTGTATTATTAGAGGATTAAATCATGATTTTTAATTATTTTATTTCTCAGAATGGAAGGTTTTTGGTAGCTTATGGTTTTATCCTGAGTGGGTTGTGATGAGTTGGCTAGTTGGCATTTTACTCAAGGACACTTTGACATATGCTGATGAGCACATGGTGTCAAAGCTGTCCAATAGGTGAGGCCATAACCATTGACTCCAGTCAGATCTCAGAGAAATGCAAATATGGTCCGAGTGTTGGCAGCTCAAATTCAATGCAGCAAAGTAATGCACTTAGGTTTTCTGAATCAAAAATATGAGTATAATATGGGTGATAATTCAAACACTATAAACCTATCCGAGACTCAGAATGAAAAGGACCTTGGTGTGAATGTTGACAATACCCTGACATTTAGTGACCATATCCGTCGGGCAAGTAACAATGCGAATGGTATCCTAGCAATGATCCGCAGATCATACACTTATTTTGACTCTGATGTAGTACGTAGTTTATACATCTCTCTTGTACGGCCACTCCTCGAGTATGGGAATGTCGCTTGGTCCCCCATGTACAAAAAGGATGCTGAGCTCATCGAGAAAATACAGAGAAGGGCAACGAAGCTGGTTCCAGAACTAAAGGACCTACCATATCAAGAACGACTGCAAAGTCTTAAAATCCCGAGTATGTATTATAGAAGGGTGAGGGGAGATATGATCGAAGTTTTCAAATATCTCCACAACATCTACAAAACATCATGCCCACTACAACGGGATTATAACACCACGACTCGTGGACACTGCCTCAAGTTGAAGAAACAGTACTCAAGACTGGCTATCCGCCACAACTTTTTCAGCCTGCGTGTGGTTGACTTGTGGAATGATCTGCCAGAAAGCGTTGTCACATCCAAGACGGTTACCTGTCTCAAATCCCGCCTCGACCACTACTGGTCAAACATCACCTTCACTTTGGACTATGTGACTGTTGCCAGCATCCACAGTAAATAAAGAATCAGTGATCTACTTATTTATTTATGAGCGACTAAAAGGCCTTAGGCCTAGTACAGCCGTATCCGATTGATTGATTGATTGATTGAACCACTTTGAACTGGTCTTAACTAATCAATCTGACATTTAGTTAAAGGTTCTTGAGAGATTTGCATGAGGCAAGCACCACTTTGGTTTTTGGTCAATTTTCACATCTATGACAGATGACTAGATGAAAAATACTCCCAATGCTCAATCAAACCCAGGATGTTATGGTCATATTGCATGTATTGTAACTTTATGCTCTTCAATACGGACAGACTAGGCATCGCTCTACTGTTTTTTTTGTCAAAAACAGCAACTTATTTCTTTAAAGGACCCTATATGCTCATCTTCAGGTTCATATTTGTATTTAGTGTCTCTACTGTGACATGTCTCCATGCTTTAATGTTCAAAAAGCTCTTTATTTTCCTCATACTGCCTGTGCTGCAGCACCTCTTTTCACCCTCTGTCTGAAACCAGAACCCAGTCTGCTCTGATTGGTTAGCTGGTCGGCTCTGTTGTGATTAGTCAACCGCAGGAAATCATTATGAATTTGCTCACAGCTTTAATCGTCCATTTTCCTCCTTGCACACAATGTGTTTATTAACATCCTCTCCATGTGGGTTTTTTCCATTTGGTGATAATCTTTTGAGCACTGCATGGGTTTTCCACACCAGCCTGCAGAAGCTAATAAAACCTTTATTATATGTTGAGGGAATCTTCTCCAGCTTCCTCCGACCAAATGTCATCAGGCCTATTGCAAGCTAACATTCAGTGGTATTGTCTGTTGTGGGGGAAAAGGGAGTATCCCCTGCCCAGCTTAGCTCTCCCTCTGAGCAGATTGGGGGTTCAGCAGAAGACTTATTTAGGGATATGGACAGCCGAGCTCATTCCGCTGGCCGGTGAGTTTCAGATACCAGTGTGAGATTGTGGAATGGGACCGGAGTAATCCCGGGTCACCTTCACAGAGCACCAATCCCCATATGCCAGCCATCCTCCATCTCTTCCTCTACTTCCTTCCTTCACTCCTTCCTTGTCATTCAATCTTCTTTTTTTTAGTCTCTCCTTAAATCCCTCCATGTCGTTCACACCCACTAAATTGGCTCAGTTGGGAAGCCAAATGTATCTTTCTTATAAGAGACGAGTTATTTGGTCAAAGATGAACAAATACACGTTCTTTTCAGCTTCTCCTTCTCCAGTCAATCATTTAAAAAGAAATGCTGTAAGTGGTCGCTGCTAAAGCACATTTGAGCTCAATTTAAATCCATCATCACTGTGTTTTGTTTTATATACATACAATATACATCTGGGTCATTGTATATATGAATATATGAATAATTTTGAATATTTTTTTCTAATCCAATATTGACATTTAACTTTAAGAGCCCAACGTAAGACAGATTTCACATGTGAACCTGAGTTTCGGCATGCAGACTCAGTGCAGTGCTCATCCATGGAGCACTGCATTGAGAATAATGAATACTGTATTACCCAGAGGACCTCACTACCCCCCCTCTCCCTCCCCCTACACAGAGATGTACTGAATCAAAACATGTTTTGTGAGCCAACTGTAATCAACATTTAATGATGGCAGTAGAACAAAAAGTTGCCTAAAATAATGTTTTATGGACTGATTGCACAGTGTGCATGTTTATTTCTTTAATTCCTTCTAATTAATTGCTCTCAATGCGGTTTCCTTCTTTAATTTAAATGTGGATAAGGAGGTTGTGACATTTGCAAATCCTTATTTTGTGTCTGTTCGGCACTTTATTAGTTCAAACTTGTTCTCTTAACCTGGCATATCTCCCACTGCAGCCCAAGCAGTGAGGTGGAAGTAAAACAATATACAACTCTGCCCTCTGGTGTCAAATTGTAGTAAGATCTTCCTCCCGTTTGGTAAGTGATCTAATGTTGTGTACAGACATGTCTTATCCATAATTGCTCTGCCAGAAGATGCTCCTTGAGTGATGTTTGTGCATATTGTCAGGACATCAACATAAAAAATGGATGTTGTGGTGTAGACAGGAACACGAGAAGACAATTCATTTCTCATGTCTACATGAGGCCATTATTCCTACTTGAGTGCTTATCTCGCAGAAAGAGTGCCGAGTGCAGAGAGGACTTTTAGCAACAAGGTCGAACTGTGGTGAAAATGTGACGTACAGACTTCAAAAGTGCTTTAACCGTGTCAAGTCTAAAAAATGAATAAAGGCAGATCCAGCAGGATGTGATGTCGGATTCAAAGAGAGCTGGTGGAGTTCTTTGCGCCTGTGAGCTTCTGATGTAGATATAAGCTCACAGATGCTGCTTTTGATCTTTCCAGGGGTTAGTCTGCATCATGAAATACGTCTCAAACGGTCCCACTGGCTGACAGAAGCATTGTAGAGACTCCAAACACCATCTAAGATTATATAACTTATCCACACGTCAAATGATCTACACTGAAAAACTGAAACATTGACTTTAATTAAAGGTATTATGTCAACAGATTTCACATAACTGTATTAGGAATAATATTAAGTTGAACCTAATACATTTTGTTCAACTTGATATTATTACATTATGTTATTAACAAAATGAGTTCAATGAGTGAGCGCTCACATTACTCATCACATTAAGTATCTAATGAAATATATTTAAGACTTCCCATCATGCACTGCTTTGGGGTTGACTTTTGCTTAGTCTCTGAAGTCCTTGCTGTTTTTTTTACATACTTTTTTTCCAAACATAATGAAGTTCAGTATCAAATTCAGCCCCCTTTACACACATTACGCACATTTACGCACATTAATTATTGAACAAAGTTTAATTTTATCTTTGTACGATCGTTAGTACAAAGCAGATCCAATAGCAGCAACCCAAGCTCCGAGTTATCTTGTTAATCAAATGTTATTGTAGTGTAAAGTAATTCAACCAATGGAGGGGTAAGAAATGATGCTTATTGTAACCAAGAAGTTTTTTTTGTATACTTGTACTTCTCATCAAACGTATTGCACATTTGAACTCTAATCCATTGCAGAGGAAAAATGTAGTCCATAAAAAAAGTCCTTGTATGACAAACCAAAAAAAGATGTTAAATCAGCAAGTGTATTCCTACTCTCTATTTAGTCCCACACATTGTAGCACCACCTTTTGGATTGATTATCTTTGTTTCACAGATTTGGTGCTAAATTAACCACATTTGTTACCATTCAAAAATCCCTGCAAAACACCACATTAAGGCTCTAAGACTTGAGGAACACTTTGGAAATATTCATGCTGGGATTTGGAATATTTTTACAATTTAGAGACACCTTTTTTTTCCTGTTCCACATTAGCTGTTAATTAGAATTAGCACAATTTGGCCTCAAAATAGCCCAGTAAGCTCTTATTAACACCTCCTCTCCAACACCAGCACTGCACTGTTATCCATATACACACAGAGTTCACACCGTTACACTCGGTTGACTTTCACCTTCATTCCAATAATAGGATGAACTAACACCTATCCTCCGTGGCAGTACATGCAGACAGTTTTATCAACTCCACATTGTCCCTCATCACCACTTTTAATGTTGATCCTAAACAGAGATACATTTCTATTAACACTCAGAATAAAGTTTGACAAGCAAGTTAAACTCTTTAAAAACCCATAAATGTCCAAACAATTTGCATATGGTTTCTCCTAATTCTTCTTTTACTCTTACATACTTAACATTGACTGCCTAGGGAAGAAAATGTCCACTTTGCTCCATCTTTGTCCACCATGTTGGGCTCTAATCTGGGAGTATCCACAGTGTGGAGTGAGAGCGGTTCTGATTGACTGCCTGATTACACAACACCGCTCATCAGTGTGGAAACACAGCGAGAGATCAAAACAGACCAGTCAAACAAAGACTTAGGCTCAGGTCATAAAGCATGATGTTACCCACAGAAAAAGGTTTTATAATTTCTATCAGAAAGATTAGGGATTTGAGAAATATAAGATAAGATAAACCTTTATTTGTCCCCATAGGGACATGCAGGTGTCCTAGCAACAATAAGAGTGACATACAGTATAGGACAGATACTGTTCAAACAACGATTATAAGATTCACAAACAAAACATCGAAATTACATTATAAATTAGAATTAGGAATTGTTTACGTATACACACACATAGGAATAATTATAAATATCTTAAATATATATATTGGAATTTAATACAAGTATGTTCTTACAGAGCAACTCATATAAATCGTACATACTGTCAGGTTCATGTTGTTCAAGGACTTTTTCATGGACTTTCATGGTTAACTTGACAAAAACAAAGATTCAAAGTGTACTTTATTTTCAATATTCTGTGTGCGTGGACAGGGAGATTGAAATGCTGTTTATTGCCAATACAAATATATGGATTTAAAAAATGAATAAAAGAAAGATTGTAGAAAGATTCCATAATGTATAAGAATGACTAAATATTAAATACACCTTAGGCTATTGTGTATGCATTACATGTTTTACCCTCCAACATACTGTAACTATACAGTAAGAACAGTTCTTAGATTACCCACCAGATGGTGATCTCGGACAAGTTGTAAGCTTCATGTCGCTCACAGCTGCTATGTTTACTCTCCATTTTTGCAGTACTATCCATCCTAAACTTATAAATATTTAGGAAATGAAGCAAGCTCAAGCAAACTGGCACATATGCTACAAAAAATACTTCGACCTTTTCAGATTTTCTTTAAGCAAATGTTCCTTTGTCTTTGTGAAATACTGGATACTTTACCTCTTCCATTGACTGGAAATGATTCTAACTATCTACTATGATGAGCTCGCATTACGACATTACCAGACAAAAGTTTCACAACAACTGATACAAAGAACTGTTTTCAAACCCATTGTGTAGTTTGTCTTGTTTAACGGAAGTTCAACCCTTTCATCATACTTTTAAAAAATCTCAGATATATCAGCAGACACAATTTCCTCTTGCTATGATATACATATTTCAATTTCCCCCACTTTACTCTAGCAATGAGCTCCCAGCAGGGGCTTTCCTCCTCCTCATAGTCTTTATAGAAACTCATCACATTCTCCCTATCCGTGCTGATGATGTATATGTGGTGGCAGAGACGATCATTCACTCTCATCCTGATAGCTGGACTTCTTAGGTTTCCATGACAACACAGCTGTTGACCGGGGTTATGGAGAATGGGCAGCAGGAGATGATGTCAATACTTATCAACATTGAAAGATGTTCAGATTGAATTTAAAGATGTATGATGGATCGGACTAGGCATGAGAATTAAACTGAGCTAAACCATTACCAAGCACTAAAACAGCTACTGGCATAGGCGGCGCGTGAGGCTCAGGTTTGGGAAGGCTAAATAACTTGTTTTACCTGACGCTGCCCGCCTCCGGCGTCTATAGAAAAGAGATCAACTCAATTTGCGGAGTTTAAATCTCTCAAGTCATATTACAGGATAAAGGACATACAGTTTAAACTGCCGTATGCAGAGAAGACGCCGACGTGTCGCACTTATCATTCATATTGCATCATCAATCAGATCATCGATCATATAATATGATAATATAGGCCTCATATAGTTCCTTATCTGAGTCAGCTTCTCCAGCCGTATCTGGCCGTGCAACACTTACAGTGTCACATACTGTATGCAGAAGTATTATTTTAAGCAACACATTATGTTGACGAAACACTCGAGTCAAATGTAATTAAAGTCAGATCCACTCGTGTCTTAGATGGGGCAGTGATATCATAAAACTATACGTTTTCAAACACTCGGTAGGCCTAGTTATTTCTTAACCAGTTGTTCTGTATTCACCGCAGGTGCAACTCTGTGGCTTGTATCCTGGAGTATATGTTTAAGTCATGGATGTTTAAAGCTCATATTTGTCTAATATTAGTTTACTTTTCATTAATGAAGTATGACGCTGCGCTGTCAGTACACTTGTCCCTGTTTGTGATTGGTCAAATGTAACTAACCCCGCCCCTTTCACGTGAACGCGCTCTCAGCTGGTGAGAGAAGCCCTGGCTTGATTTACCGAGTTGATAACCAGCGTCGTAGGACCGCTTAGCGAGATCTCGTTTGTTAGTTTGTTGTTGTTAGTTTGTTTGTTTGTTACTCAAACATATCCAGGGTATGTTGAACTGGCTTCGTAGTACAGGGGCACAGGTGGCTGGCAGCGCTAATGTCAAAGACACAGACATTATACATTATATTTGTATTTTACCAGGATGCAGTGACACACATATTTGGGAAGGCTTAGCCTTCCCTAGCCTACAGCACCCGCCACCCCTGGCTACTGGTCAAATGCATCATGTCCTATAATACACTCATGGCAGTCACAATGGTTTCTGTAAGGGAAACTTCTGTAGCAATGGAGAGTCAGGACTCAGAGAGACACGGGACGAGCAGGAGTTCTGATGTCAAACACTGGCAGTTTATTACAAGCATCGGCCGGAGAATTCATATCACAAGTCACAGCAGCAGAAAGTTCTGACTGCACGGGTGGGTTGTCATGGCAATTCTGAATCCCTTCTCATCTTGGCAGACCTTTTAATTAGCTTCACTCAGAGTCAACCCACATATTGGGAAGGTGTGCGTGACCACCTGGAGGCACTGCATCACTTATTTGACTTTATGGCTCTTGTGACCGAGAGTTGACCGGTCGCAAAACTCATAATGTCAGCAATAGGTGAAACTTCCCATTCCTTAAGACAGATAACAGACTTCGGCTTCGTCGTAAACGTCAACAGGCCGAAAGGTCAAATATCTTAAGTAAAGACAAAATTAATCCCTCACAGTTTCATCAACACCTGGAAAGAAAAGAAACTGCTTCAACATGCAAGACAATGCCAGTAAGTAACTGATATATCAATTTGCTGCAGGCATCTCTGGTTTAATTATTTCAAAATGTGAATGTTATGATCAACCTGCAGGCAGAATCATAATAATGCATCTGCTTTTTACACCACATGTAAATGAGAAAGCCCCGCCGTCATTATTGAGATTCCAACCTCATCTTCATACCTGGTGGAAATGGGGTCAAAGTGTGAATGAAACAGGAGAGTATCAAAGTTCCCAGGGTCCTTTGTTCCCCTGTTTAATAATCTGCTCACACACCTTTTGTGTTGGAGGAGAATTTCACTCATTTGATCTCATATATATTATCCTTTAAAAACAGCCATATACACATACATCATCAAGACCATTGGTTAACATTATTTGAGTTTAAAGGTTGCGAAGAAATGTTAATTGCTGTGTGCCATACTACAAATGAATGTTAGTTCTCTATTTTTGTTGATTTGGAGATTTTCAAAAGCATGTTATACTGTATGAGGAAAATGATTGAAAATTGTACCACAGAATAAGATGTTTGGGGTTATGAATAGATAACAACTTCATTTGAAGGCAAACACTGTACTTGGTCATTTTTGTTACAAATTTGACCCTCAAACGGGACTGTTTTCTGCTTGTTCTTTGCTGAATACGCTGTAGCTACACTTTACAAAGGTTTTCTATAGAACTGGGGAACATTTAACACTAAGGAATGTTTTTATTATATTACATATACCGTACTTTTCGGACTATAAAGCGCACCTGCATATAAGCCGCAGCAGCTAAATTGTCCGTCCGTCTTGCTCTCGTTCTGTCTCTCGGTTCCACTTTTACTTTGGCGCGCTACCTGTCTCACTCTTTTCCGGCCTCCAGCTTTTCCTGCTGGAGCCCGCCGCTTAAAGGTGGCGGGCGCGGTCCGGTCATAGAGCCCATAGCGTTAAAGGTGGTTAATTGTACCTGTAAAATCCATAGATTTAGGAGGTTCCCTAGTGGCCGTTAGCTGTACAAAAAAGATGGGGGAAAAAGTTGCGGCTTATAGTCCGAAAAGTACGGTAATTCTAGAAATCTAACTTGGAAATAATGATTAAAATTAAACAACTGACTTCAAAAAAAATTGCCTACAATCTTAAATCTTGTGTTGTTGTTTATTTGTTACTCGTCCACAGCATACAATGTCAATCAGGGACCAAAACCCACTTTAATATCTACTAAATTCATTTTTTGTCAACTCTTGTGTTGTGATTGGAGTGATCTGTGTTTTCTTTGAGAACACCGCTATGAATTTAAATTCCTGCTCACGTGTATACACCGGATGACCTTTGAGCTGCTTTTGTAAAAGAGGAAGATTATCTGCCATCAGCCGCCAGATGAAAAAGAAAAAGACTCAATCGGAATTTACATTTCAAAGCCAACACTTTATTTGAAGAAGACACAAACCAACGCATTTGCTATATTTTAATAACTGAGGCAGTAAGACATTAGAAATGACTATCTGCTGTGAGCTGGATCTTTCTTCTGCATACTGTATGTGCGCCCTGTTGTCAGATCCAGCTCTTAAATATCACAGCAATTTGGTGAATGAGTGATGCGTGCCCTGCATGGAAATATGCCAATTCTGGTGTCTGGGGTTGGTGTGATTACTAAATATTAATAAATTACACTAGAACTCATTTAGCAAACCAAAATTGCAAAACCAAAATGAGTCTAAATGAGGTGAGTCAGTCTGATGCATTCACATATGCCAGGCAGGCTACAAACACGACTAAGTGGGAGATATTCTAGAAGCTCTGTTCCATATCCTTATTTCATTACCACAAAGCAGACCGACATGACACCTCAATAAACTTTATTACTTGTCTGCCCCTCTAATTGGCTTATTCTCCTGTGTTTCGCTGCCCACTAAGAATGTATCTCTGTTGCTAAGATTTAGTCCTTCAGTCCCACAGAGTTTCGGAAACATGATAGATGAAGATTGATCACCACGAGATTCCTAATAATTGAATATGTTTCTTGTTATGAGAAATGAACAACGGGTGTTCTTACTAACTACGCACCATTTCAAATGGAGAAAAAATATATATCGATCCCCAATTAGTTTTAATGCTTGGAACTAAATCTAGTCATAACCTAGCTCGTGTGATCACATGACCAAGTGTCCTCAAAGGACTGTCCTCTAGATGAGACTTGTTTGCATTTTGAAACCATTATTATAGTGCACAACAAAACTGGGATCTCTTATGTATTATGTGCCAAGGGTATTGCACACTTCAAATTAATTAGAACTATTGAACTTTCTGTAGTCTTAGCCACTTCAGTTTGAGTATAAAGCTGATGTTCTTGAGATTTCATATATTGAGGACTTATATATAAAAGCTTGATATATCTTATTTCTACAAAGGAAAACATTTACGCAACTTTTGATGTCTTACTTTTAGGGACCAGCGTGGTTTAGTAACTAAATAATAGCGACACAAACACATGGTCTTTGAGATTTGTTGACAATGATAAACATATAGAAGGACACCATTTTGTATCTACTTCATTAGCTTTACGTTTATGTCACCTGTTAATGTATATTTACATGTGCCTGTTTGAGAAAAGGAAGTTGTGGTGGGTGATTAGAAGCAGAAAAACATGTTCCTTTACACTTTGGGAGTGCAATTTGCATACTTTATCCCTCCAACCGTCAAAACTGGCTTCTTTTAACCAAGAACAAAATGTCTAACAAGCCATAACCAAGTACTTAAAGCTGCTTAAATAAAACAAGACCATCCCTGTAGAGGTGGAGGATCAGATGCCTGGCGAACAGTACAAACAAATGGTGGTAAAAAGCCCACCGTTCTTGACTACTTACTGCAAAGTGTTACTAAAACGCAGGTGCTGAAACATTTTGTTAGATGTTAGAGGACAATGAACTTGAGTCAAATCGACACTTGCTGAAATCACAGTGGTGGTTGTTGTTGTGTTGCGGAAACACCCTGTTGTTTATGTGATGCTTTCTTCCCAATACATTGTGTGATGTGGGGGCGAGCAGGGGAACGATGGCCCAGTGTGGACCTTGGAAAAAGGAAAAAATGATGGTTGCTGAGGGCTTCCATTAGAACTAATTATAGTGAGCAGCAGCTGGAGCAGGCTTTCTGGGACAATTGCACCTTTTATGAAACCGTCCTATCTGATGCCATTCACTTTTTTTGCGACTACAAGGACAAGCAAAACATGTGCGAGGGAACAAATGCGACAAATAATGAGCCCCAGTAGCTGTAATAAGACACACAGACATTTTGATTTATTAACTTTGTGCAATCTTGGCTGCCGTGTTGATCTCCGCCTGCAGAAATATCAGATTTGATTTGCTGTCATGAACTGTATTACCGGTTCGGTTATTGTTCTGATTGGTGGAATTGCTCCTTAATCCCTGTCTTGTGTTTTGTTCACCAAACCTGTTTGTCCTAGAAGCAGAAGAGGCTGTGATGCTGTTGTATAAGTGGTCAGGGAGTTTAACTCTGTTGAAAGGTGGACTGAAATAGAGCAAATGATCATACACTGCCATAATTCAGTGAGGAAATGTATGATCCATTTGTGCCATTTTCTCCCTTAGCTTCAGTAGTTCGCTGTAATTGCTTAAATTGTTAACATAATTCATGTGATTGGAGGGACTTTAATGCCGGCTATGTCTCATCACATTTTTGGAATATAAAAAGAAACCTTTCACGTATTATTTCTCACCGACAATGTGATTTTTTTTTTTTCATTTTCTGGTTCTGCATTATTATTTGAGCCTATGTTCATGACCCGGTAAAATTATTAACTAGAAACTACAAATATTATAATTGTTTTATCTTTATTTTTTTATTCTTGAATTTAATTGTAATTTTCAACCTGATCTCACCAGAATGCGTGACTCCACCACGACTTCTTAACACCACAATGCGTGGTGGAGTCACGAACTTTGTTACATTTACGTGTCGGCACCACGCAAACAACCCCAATGTAAAGTGAATGAGGCTCCTTTGTCGTGGTGCACACACGCATTTCTACAACGTCCCGCAGTGAGCTTTTATTCTATAAAACGTTTTTTTAAATCTACTTTATAGCTTGTAGTAACTCACGGGGGGCTTCTTTTATTTTATTTGTATTCATAATAATTAAAAAAAATCGTCAGAATGTAAAAATTACATTAGTTACGAATTTGTGTTCTCAAAAAACAGTGCATTGTGTGTAATGCAACTGTGATTTTTATTAAATTAGTTAGTTTTTAAGGAAGGCCAGAGCTTCAGCTGTGTCAAATAGATTGTTCCCTTTAGTTAACGTTATTTAAAAGATAATGATCATGTCCCCTGTATTGTATTACGAGCGTCCATTCCCATTGGATAACGGAGAATTGTACACCCGGAAGTAAGAATTCTCCTTACTGTCGATTGATTTTACAGTGATATCTGCACTACTCATCGACTAAAAAACACAAAATTGTCCTTGTTAATTACACAACATTGATTGGTTTGAATTGTGTGCAATGCTTTTGTATTTTCCCCCTTCAATTCGGAGAAACAAAGATTTTTTCTGAGTTTTAGGATGGCAGAAGACACTACACTACCCAGAATCCTCAGCTATCGTTTGGGACTACACCATGTGCTTAGCTTGACAAACCCCGTGATCAGTCCTCAAGCTCTTTGATTGGTTGACCTCCAACTGCATTCCATATAAAAAGGTTTCGTAAAAGAGAAAATCATACTTTATTCAGCAGTGCTTGCTTTACTCTTTGATAGTCATCACATGAATGCATTGTAATAAATGGTTTGGCTGCATTAAATATTACACATCTGTCCTAGTTATTTATTTATCTCCAGAGATCGGGCATCAGAATAGACCGGAAACTATTCTTTTACTGTTCTGTTTTAATTTCACAATAAATTAGTAGTCATATTTAGTTTTGATATTATTGTTTTTTATTAACTACTAGACCGCTGGGTCATGTTAAGGCCATCTTTTCTGTGTTGCTGTGGGGTTTTCCCATCGCTTTTGTGTTACAAATATCAAAACAATAACAAAATAATATTTGTCGTAAACTAAACCAGAAACAGCAGTATATCTTATTTTGTTAACACTGTACACTTGACGGCTTTTTAACCCAAACCACCTACTGGTTAAAGCACGTTATTACACGTTTAGAGTAATTGCAATGCAGGAAGATTGTGTTGCTTTTTAATGACTGTTTAAAATGCCTTTTTCTTAATGTCTTTCATTTTTGTAACGCACTTTTGAATGTGTTATATTTTATGAAAACATTTAAATATTAAGAGTACATACAAAATAGTGGGAAAGTAGAAGGTCAATGATATAAATATAGAATAGAAAATATCAAGAAGATACTCAAATGATATCTAGAATAAAACAGTGTAGTGCCTGATAGGAGGATGTGCTAACTAATAAGGCTTTATTTAAACATTAAAGAATACTTTAGGTTAAGGTCTTCATTTAAATAGGAAAAAAGCTTTGGGGGTATCTAAATATTAAGCCTGATAAAGTCTAAATTGCATGGTTTGTTTTGGAACTTGACAATCAACTTTCCTGCAATGTTAACTATGTTGAAGCACTTATTTTAACTGATATTATACACATTAATTATAATCTTATGTATGTAGATAGTATAAGAAATGTGCAGAATACGACAGTGTAATGGTGGAAGTATACACACATATTGATAGATGTCTTGTAATGCACTGTTGAGGAACCTGTGACTCAAGTTTTTCATTCATTACATAACTACACTGTTGTGTATATGATATGTCAATAAACCTTAGAAAATCTTGAAATTTTGAAAGGGATGTGCAAAATAGCAATTATATACAGTCTTTAATGAACTATTAGAGAATAACGAGTAATGAATATGCTTTAAACGGATCTGCAGATAAATATGTAGTCTTCTCAAGCACCAACTATCAAATATCTTGCCTGATTGTTGGCACTTGACAATCACCTTCACTGAATTTCACTCAGGTGTAACTAAAGTCTGATTTAAGGGCTGTTTATATTTCACATCATTAATCCAAATCTGTAAAGTAACTAAAATAAATGTAGTGGAGTAAAAATACCAGGTTAACCTTAAAGAAAGCCCTCAGGATTATAAAAGACCCCATCACCCCAGCCACAAACTGTTCTGTCTGCTGCCGTCTGGCAGGCGGTACCGCAGCATCCGGACTAAAACCACCAGACACAGAGACAGCTTCATCCCACAGGCCAGGCCCGGACTGGCCATCGGGAGGACCGGGAGGTTTCCCGATGGCCTGGCCTGTTAAGTGGCCTGCTGGCCTGAGGAATTTCTCTTTTTTTATGTATGTATTGTGAACGCAACGCTGCGCAAATGTGGGTCTGACTCTGCCTCACAGAGGGTGACTGGCTGTCTACATGATGTGGCCTGCCAACATGGCCACTTTCATACAGATCATACATACACTAATGCCCTCGATTGGTCTCTGTGTGTCATTCAAGCGAGCGAGTGAGATAAAGCGAGCGCACCCGTTACGTGTATTGTTGTTGTTGGCATCTGGTGCTAGCTAGCTGCGCTAACGGATATAAGCAGCTTTTTCAACAACAAGGTGGAGGAGAGTCCTCTCCTGTCATACTGAGAGACTGATAACTACAGCTCAGGTGAGGTAAGGGACTCTCTGAGTGTTTAGATAGTTAACTTAGTCTAAGTTATCTCTGTGGGTCTCAAAGGGTTTGGTCACCATTTATGTAAACACATTTCCATTTGAGGGGGGAGTGATTAGTAAAATATGCATGAATAATAAAAAATAAAATGTTAACTAGGTGAAAAAAGGTAAGATAAACTTGTTGAGAGCTAAAACTAGTCTTTGCTGCTGCCTCAAAGAGGAGCAGGAGGGAGAGGAGGGAGACAGGTGAGGCTGGTTCAGGAGCACAGACACACTCGCAACTATAAATGAACCAAAAACAAATAAATAAACAAGTTTCAATGTTTTTTCATATTGGATATGGTATGTTATTGATTATGGCCATGATTTTATGATTATTTAAATGTATACAGTTCTGTTTCATATGGGTGTAGTCTCTTTATTTCCCCCTCAAAATGCACCAGATTGATGCATTTAAGTCCAACATTTAAAACAAATCTTACCGGGGGAGCATGCACCCGGACCCCCCTATAGGATTTGAGGTCCACCTCCACTTAAAATATGTTCACATAGGTTCCTAAATAGATTTGCACATTTTTTTAAATAGTAACCCATGTCCATATGTTTATTTTTGGGTAGTAGATTTAGACGGCTATCACTATGGGCAGCAATGCTGTAAAAATTGACAAATAAATCCAGCAAAATGGCACAAAAAACTAGTAGTGGCCTGGCTGGGTGTATAATTCCCGGCCCGACTTATTGTCCCAGTCCGGCCCTGCCACAGGCTATACGATCCATAACAACAACATCCATAACATTCATCTGGCTGCTACTTAGAAATTATTTATCTAATATATCATATTCCAATCACTTGTAGACTCTTATTGCACTATTTCACTATTTTTTCTGTGTAGGCCTATCTGTTTTATTGCGTAGCACTGTTGGAGGAGCCTGTGACCTAAGGGGGGGGGGGGGGGGGGGGGGGGGGGGTAGGACACGTTCGATTCCTGTTTTGAATAGTGTGCCGTCGATGGGTTTCATTCCATTTCAAAGTCCTTTTTGACACTCTGTGTAAACTTCGCGCATCCAATCACAGAGGTTGAGGACTGATCACGTTTGTCAAGCTAAGCACATGGTGTAGTCCCAAACGATAGCTGAGGATTCTGGGTAGTGTAGTGTTTTCGGCCATCCTAAAATTCCGAAAAAACATTTGTTTCTCCGAATCGAAGGGGAAAAATACAAAAGTATTGCACACAATTCAAACCAATCAATGTTGAGTAATTAACAAGGATAATCTGGTGTTTTTTAGTCGATGAGTAGTGCAGATATCACTGTATAATCAATCGACAGTAAGGAGAATTCTTACTTCCGGGTGTACAATTCTCCGTTATCCAATGGGAATGGACGCTCGTAATACAATACAGGGGACATGATCATTATCTTTTAAATAACGTTAACTAAAGGGAACAATCTATTTGACACAGCTGAAGCTCTGGCCTTCCTTAAAAACTAACTAATTTAATAAAAATCACAGTTGCATTACACACAATGCACTGTTTTTTGAGAACACAAATTCGTAACTAATGTAATTTTTACATTCTGACGATTTTTTTTAATTATTATGAATACAAATAAAATAAAAGAAGCCCCCCGTGAGTTACTTCAAGCTATAAAGTAGATTTAAAAAAACGTTTTATAGAATAAAAGCTCACTGCGGGACGTTGTAGAAATGCGTGTGTGCACCACGACAAAGGAGCCTCATTCACTTTACATTGGGGTTGTTTGCGTGGTGCCGACACGTAAATGTAACAAAGTTTGTGACTCCACCACGCATTGTGGTGTTAAGAAGTCGTGGTGGAGTCACGCATTCTGGTGAGATCAGGTTGGTAATTTGTTATTATGTTTTTTATCTTCACATTTTATAAATATTAAATGTATTCATCATAAATTGTGTATTTATTTCACCAGAATATTTTTTTAACCAAAAAAACGATGTAATTGAATACCTCCCAAGAGATCAATATATTTTTAAAGCTATGCCTTCTGCCCTTCCACTTAACTAATTATGTTTTTGAGCTTTTGTACAATATGTTGGCACATTGTGTCTCTGTGCCACAGAAACGGAAGTAGAATTCTTGCACAAAAGGTCAGTTTTTGATATGCATCCGTTTCAGAGATTGTGTTTGAAATGGCAGGAAGGTACATTGCTGTCACATTGATTCATACAGAGCAGTGTTTGAAGGTGAGGAGATTTGGCAGGGCAGGCGCCGTATGGGGCCATCATGCAGAGACTTGATATGTCAGCCCTGCTGAGAGAGTGTCATGTCATTAAGGTGGAAAGAACTCCATAATAAGTAAAAATAAGAAAATGTCATTTTCTAAACGTTATCTAAAGTTGTTCCTTTTTTCGGCATGAAATACAGAGAACACAACTTGTGAGGAGCTTTAAACTATATAAATTGATGCTTGAATTGAAAACTCTACTTGAATAAGGTTGTTTAGTTGATTCAAAATGCTTAGACTTGAACTACAGATCAATCAAACAGACAGGTGAGGAGCTGCTGGTGAACATTTAGCAGATAAACAGAAATATATTTCCCTCAGGGGTTCATTAGCAGAGATGGGGTCGTTACTAAAAAAAAGTAATATATTGCATATTACATATTACTTTTAAAAAAGTAATATATTACACTACTTCGTTACTCTCTACATAAAGTCATTCATTACTTTACTCGTTACTTTACTCGCAGGGCCGGCCCGCCCCGCCCCTCCCCGCCCCTCCCTGCAGGCAGATCACGCAGACTGCTAAAGTTTCAAATGTTCTCTTTAGTTCAGTTTCCATTGTCGCATAAGACTGATCCAGATCCTGAATGTTTTCATATCTGACCATGGCTGTCCTCTGTCTCCTGCTATCTGTATATTTTGCGCAGTCTATCTCTGCTCACGCTGTTGCGTCAGCGTGTTCTCCTGCGTGTTGCACTGGAGCCAGACTGGAGCACACCGCAAAGACTTCAGCCGAGCACGTACGAACTGCGCATGCGTAAGTGGCAATAACTCTCCTTACCAGCAGGCGGCGGTAGTGTGTATTCGTCATTCAAAACAGGCAACAACCGGAAAACAGAGAAGAAGAACAGACTACGTGTGTTATATAAATAAACAACAGCTATGTGCGTTAGCTTCACCTTAGCATGTGTTCTTTGCAGGTGTTTGTTGAGGTTTGGAGTTGTCTGCATTTAATACTAACTTCCATCCATCCATCTTCTCCCGCTTATCCGTGGTCGGGTCGCGGGGGTAGCAGTTCCAGCAGAGAGCCCCAAACTTTCTTTTCCCTGGCGACATCAACCAGCTCTGACTGGGGGATCCCAAGGCGCTCCCAGGCCAGCGAAGAGATATAATCCCTCCACCTGGTCCTAGGTCTACCCCTTGGTCTCTTCCCAGCTGGACGTGCCTGGAACACCTCCCTAGGGAGGCGCCCAGGTGGCATCCTAACTAGGTGCCCGAACCACCTCAACTGGCTTCTTTCGACGCGAAGGAGGAGCAGCTCAACTCCGAGTCCCTCCCTGATGACCGAACTTCTCACCTTATCTCTAAGGGAGACACCAGCCACCCGGCGGAGGAAACCCATCTCGGCCGCTTGTATCCGCGATCTAACTTGAGTTGAGATAAATGGGATGGAATAACATCAAAGGCAAAACATAAACAACAGAACAACATATCTATCCACATGTACAGGTGCCAACCGCATCTGATTGTGTAGCATCCAACCAAGCTTTAAAAACATGTAGTGGTACTAGCTTGGTAATTTTCCATTCTTTTTGCAGACTGTTCCATGTTAGTGGAGCTGCACATCTAAAAGTTCTCTTCCATCATACAGTCCTAGCACTTGGCACATTTAATAAAACCACAGCATGCGATCTCCGGCAATAAGTACTTTCAATTCGAGAGATCAGGGAGCAGATGATCAGTGGGGCCTTGTTTTTACTGAATGATGTGTTTTTTCATGGGGAATTCAAATATGAGCTTATGATTAGGATTTTCGGAGACTTTGCACACGTTTTCACAAACATGTTCACGCTAGGAGTACGTCCATTCACTTCGTCTTGACCTGTAGATGTGATTTGATGTGTCGTGTGTCTCCCAACTCCTCTCCAAAGTTCAGATACTATATAAAAATACTAAAAGGTAAATAAAACATGAAACATAACGACAAAATAACAACCTGAAAGATATGTATTCTATCTACACATTTCGTAATTATCTAATCTCGTGGCCTTATAAAAGTGTTGGTTAAAGTAACGCAGAATATATATATTTTTTAATTGTAAATAATTAGAAACATTATTTATGTGCACAAGTACACACACATAACAAGCTGTACCGAGTTCCTCCGGCTGCAGTTCCGCAGACGGCCGGTGTGTGGCAGCAGAGCGCTGGGAGCAGAGGGAGGTGAGTAGACGAATATGACGGATGACGGATGCGACGGAAATACACCCGAACATATCTGGTACCCCGAACACATCTGGTACCCCGAACACATCTGGTACTGACACCGTGCTCTGCCCTCCATGATACTGTTTCCGGTCTCAGCTGCAGCAGCTCAGCACCACTCTGCTGACCTGGTGTTAACACTCATCTTCTCCACAGTCTCTGAGACAATAGGTCTCTGTTCTTCAGATGTCGGTGTGTTCATGACTTGAAGGCAGATAGTCTCTTTCAAACTTTTATCTAGTTTAAGTTTACATTCAGTAGGTTTCTGATGCAGATCATTGTATGTTTCAGCATAATAATGTTACCTTTTTTATTCAATGTTGCCTTCTTCATCCAATCATTTCAAAGGGTGACAACCGTGACATATAAGACATTGCAGGTCTAAACTAAAACGTCTGTATCAAAGAGGCCCTATTATGCTTTGTGGGGTATTCCTTAGTGTGTTATATAGGTTTGTGTGCATGTAAATGGTCAGCTGAAGGCTAAAATCCAAAGTTTCTCTCCCATACACCCATACAAACATGAACCTAAAAATAATCATAATATGTCCTCTTTAATTAAAACTGATCTTTTTGACACGTACTGTATGTGTAAATATGAATTCAAAACATTAATTATGAGCCCATAAAAACACACAAAAGTGGTACGATATTGCTTCCTATAATTAAATTAAGGATTACAGAATTAAATGTCAAAGTCAAGCATACGTGCGTCAGTATTTCCAGATACAGCTTGTTGAAAAGAATCCATAGCGCTCAGGAGATGGATTGCAATCATTTATGTTAAAATGAAGAACTTCACCTTCGGAATGCATAATTGATAAAAACCCGAGCCGCAGCAGTCAGGGAGGCGAACATCAAATCCCAAAGCTTAATTTTTCCTGTGAACTCCTACATTCCCACATTTGGACAGCTTCTCATCTGCACTCAGGGGAGCAAAATGAGATAAGCAGCTTCATAATTCTGCTGCCGAGTCGCTCAGCCATTAGTTCACACGAGTAATGGGCTCCCCCTGTCCATGAAGTGGCACTGTCTGTTAGCAGCAATTAAGCTGATAAAGAGTCCAAATTAATTCATTTCATATTTAATTATGGATGTCTGTTGTCGGTCACATTGAGTAAAAAGAGTCTTCAGTGTCAGGGTATCTTTGATTTTGCCATTACATGGAAGAAATCATTTATTTAAAAAAAAATATCGACAAGCGTGAAGCGAACTGTTGATCCCAAATTCCCTCCAGTGCAAAATATGATGCTTGTATAGTGTAAATAATTGTTGTGCAGAGCAGTCCTCTGTGCATTGTGGTACAAGCTGATATAATGTGCGAGGAAATCAATGTGACCCTTCCCTGCATTAAAGTGCAGCGTGTTGGTGTGTGTGCTTAGTCTCTGTTTGTCGTTAGACCCCGGTGTGCATTTATGTTGAGCCCTAAAGGTCACTCTGACCGAGTTCTCCTTGTCCAAGTGTGCAAATGTCTGTCTGAGTTTGTGTTCACCTGTGTGTGTCTCTCTTTAACTCAGCCTGATTTCCTTCCGGTGAGTCGGAGCTGTATGTAGCCAAACAAAACAAAGTGAAAAATACGGCTAATATCCTCACTCTGCAGCAAATTGAGAGGACGATTTAGAGCTATAATGTTAGAGAGATAGAAAACAACATAATGTCCCACAATGGCCTTGCAAAGTAAATATGTCAATGTTCTTCCCTCGCAATCTTTTAAAATAGAGAATAACTTATGCTAAGTGCCGCCAATTGAAATGGACATTTCCACTTATACTAAAAGGTGTATTTTTTCAGTCTTCGCATACAACACACTCTCACTCCCTAAGCGTCCAGGAGCGACATTTGGTCAGTGTCCGTGGCGTCCAGTTGTGACGCTCCTTCAGTGTCATAAAGGGACGCAAATAGCTTTCAACTGATTGCAATTTATTCCCATCTGCGTCGGGATTTGACGCTCATGGAAGCACGACATTCGTTTGTGCTGGCTGCCCTTAAAGGGAATGTGAGCGTCCATTCTCATTGGATAACGGGGAATTGTACACCCAGAAGTAAGTATTCCTCTTACTGTCGATTGATTTTACAGTGATATCTGCACTACTCATCGACTAAAAAAACACCAGATTATCCTTGTTAATTACACAACATTGATTGGTTTAAATTGTGTGCAATGCTTTTGTATTTTTCCCCTTCGATTCGGAGAAACAAATATTTTTTCTGAGTAAAGGATGGCAGAAGACACTACACTACCCAGAATCCCCAGCTATCGTTTGGACTACACCATGTGCTCTGTTTGACAAACCACGTTTTTTTTCACCATTCATGCCAATGGCTGTCTATGTCACTTGATCTTCAAATTTCTCCCTGCAGAAAAAGAAAACATGGCCGAACTTCGTTTTATTCTCGGTGGAAAATGCCTATTTCTGGCCATTAAAATGCGTTTTGATGTCATTTGATGCGAGAAATATGAGTTGTTATTTCAGATTATGTGTGCAGTGGATGTACATGATCTTTAGTTTTCTAGTTATTATGAAGATTACTTTTTTTTCATTGTTACCAAGGTGGTTGCTAGGGACGCTGCTATCGATATTATTTCTGTTATGTTGTGTAACTGTTTAATGGTGTTATCTTTATTGCTACCCCCTTCCCCGTCAATGTATGGTGTTGGTCCACAGCCTAAACATATTAGTTTAACAAAATCCGCATCTAAAGATAGCCTACGTTATTTCCCCCCTGTGCAATTCCAGTCTCACATCTCACAGCACATCGTCATTAACAAATACCGGAAACAGACCGAAAACATTAAAAAAAAATACTTTATTCCGAGTGTGCTTGCTTTTCTCTTTGAAGGTCATCACATAACGGCATTGTAATACACGGTTCGGCTGCATTACATACATATCTGCCGTAGTTCTGTATTTATAGAGCCCTGATGAGAAGACAAACATGAGGAACTGAAAACGTGACGTGGATCATAAATATATCAGCCATTAAACAACATCTTACATTTCTTTTCACACAATACGTCTCCTTGCAGTATCAACACTAATTCGGCTCACTTTTATATTTGATCCAATTGGTAGATAGGCTGTATTTACACCATAAAGGTGCACAGCTGATATAAAGGGACACCTGGTGGTTAAAGCATGTTATTGAATTTAATTATTTTTATTATTAGATATTAATACGATCCCTATAAAGTATATTCATTACTCGTTATTCTCTACTAATAGTTAATTAAAGACTGTATATAATGACTATTTTGCACATCCCTTTCAAGATTTTCTAAGGTTTATTGACATATCATATAGGCCTACACAACTGTGGTGTAGTTCTGCACTGAATGAAAAACTTGGGTCGCAGGATCCTCAATAGTGCATTACAAGACCTCTATCAATATGTGTGCATACCTCCAGCAATGTTAACTATGTTGAAGCACTTATTTTAACTGATATTATACATAATGTACAAGCAATTTTCACCCATTTATTAATTATATATTTTAAATGTGAGTGTTTCCTGTCCCCTAAACCTCCAGGGATGTACACAGTTTAATACTGGCAACTTCTTATTATGGGAAATACGAAAACGTCTTTTAAAACTACAACTCCCATTAGAGAGGTGCCATAGATAGAGAACATGTTGCGAAACAGAATAGCCAGCATGTGTAGTTCTGGGGACGGGGTGGGGGAGGGGGGGGACGCGGTGGACCCATTCAAATCCAGTTTGGACAGTCTGCCGTGGTTCCATCCCATTTCAAGTGCTGTTCGAGAATCGGGTAACCCTCAGAGCACACTCTCCAATCACAGAGCTTGAGGACTATCACGGGGTTTGTCAAACAGAGCACATGGTGTAGTCCAAACGATAGCTGGGGATTCTGGGTAGTGTAGTGTCTTCTGCCATCCTTTACTCAGAAAAAATATTTGTTTCTCCGAATCGAAGGGGAAAAATACAAAAGCATTGCACACAATTTAAACCAATCAATGTTGTAAGGATAATCTGGTGTTTTTTAGTCGATGAGTAGTGCAGATATCACTGTAAAATCAATCGACAGTAAGAGGAATACTTACTTCCGGGTGTACAATTCTCCGTTATCCAATGGGAATGGACGCTCACATTGCCTTTAAGGGCAGCCGACACAAACGAATGCCGTGCTTCCATGAGCGTCAACTCCCGACGCAGATGGGAATACATTGCAATCGGTTGAAAGCTATTTGCTTCCCTTTATGACACTGAAGGAGCCTAGGAGCGTCACAACTGGACACCACGGACACTGACCAAACGTCGCTCCTGGGCGCTTAGGGAGTGAGAGTGTGTTGTCGCATACAAAAGCAAATTGGTTGTTTGAAAGAAACTATAAAAACTCCAAACTAGCACTCCTCTCGCTTTCTTGGAACTGTTCAAAGTCTCTCGTATTATCTCCCCTAGCAGACACAGATTGAAGCCTCCCCAGAGAGGTCAGGTAGAACATCTGTTTTCAGACATACTTATCTGTTTTCAGAGCACGAAATTGAACAAGGAGCCTTTTACGAACAAACGTTTCTTATTGTTTACCCAACAGCACACCTAGGAAAGCGCTCATGATACCAGCCCATAGGCCAGTAAAACATGCTTTTTAATTGCCCCTCTTGAGCACAGGGTTTGTATCTCAGCCCTGAGCTGGATGAGATCTCGTCGACTTGAAGTGTGCTCATTATAACAATCCCTAATGTTTTCTAAATGTTTGTGCTGGCCAAGAAACACCTGTTGCATCTTATATTATTCTACCACTTTTCCCTGGACAGATCCACAGTTTTGGCAGCGACGATTAAACACTTGTTGTTTCTTAATGGTGCTGAAACAGTCAGACTCCATCATGTAATGCCTACTCCATGGTGCTGAGAGGCTAAATCAATGGGGCAGCTGAGGAAGCACATAGGAAGTCTACGTATCGATCCCTGTCCCCTACAGTCGGCTGTATGTTGAAATGTCCTTGGGAAAGACTCTTAACAACACGTAATGAGTGTGAGTGGTTGTTTTAAGCACATGAAGCCTAAGTAAGCATTACATACACACGTTATGTTTAGTGTTCATTTTATTAACAGAAGCTATGAGTCAACACAGTATGGTCGTCAGCCAGCTTTCTTTTCAATGATTGAGATCAGACGATTATGGAATGGCATCGATTTCATTAAAGATTGCGTCTATTTCTCATTAAAAAACCTGTTAAAAATGTTTTAACCCTAAAATGTAGTTTGAAGACCTTGTCAGCTAGATTATTTACTGTAATGTTCAATAATATCGGATGATGAAAAATGTCTAAAATAATAAAAAGATTGGTGGTTTTAATTGAAAATATGTAGAAAAGGCTAAATTACCCAGACTTTTATTAAGATATTATTAAGAAGAAGCAGTACAAGGTTGACTAAATATGACAACATAATTAAAAAGGATATTTGACAGAGACCTGACAGTAAAATATAAAATAAAATATGCTGGCAGATTAATTTTAATACTATTTCTATATAATATATATTTGTACCTACTTATTACGACTAGAAGCACAATTTACTCCTACCTCCGTGATGACTCACCCGCACCCTCACTACAAGGTTATACAGCAGCATTTCAACATTTATTTTCTTACATTTATTCTGTGGAGCTGAGAAGAACCTCAGCATGTCCTTGGCACTGATTTAACAAACAACTAATGACAAATAACTTTTTTAATTTGTGCATACAGGTATGTGAATGGCTCTTACAGTAAATAAAGGTCATGTTTTGTCTTCATTTTCTGAACCGAAGTTGTTTTAGGACTGTATTCTCCTCCAACCCGACGCATGTTATTTTACTTCAGCAAACTAAGCTTCTTTTACCAACAATTAGCCCTTGCTTCTGTGCTAGTACATTTAGTTATGGACACAAGTTATCGTGCAGTAGTTCAATGTGAACTTAAGCAAAACGTTGTTTGACTGTCCTTCAGTTGTCAAAAAGGACTGATGGATTCTAACTGATTGTGGCCTTAACCTGGATTTGTAATTAAAACCCATCGTGAATGTATTTTTTAATCATGATACTAATGTTTTGTTTTGTAATGATAACATTTAAAGATATATATAACACACTACATAAAAGCATAATATGGACTCTTAAATGTAATTTTTTTTCTTGATTAAAGATTGTTCAGCAACTTTATGGACAAAGTTCTTAGTGTGTTTTTAAAATGCAAAACCTCACTGCTTGAATCCTCACACGTTCAAGGTCTCTTCACTTATGAAATACTGTGATGACGCTCAACCTAGTACAGTGAAATTATTTCCATAATTCCTTCGAATATTAAAGCAACAATAGAGTGCCATTATTATGCCACTTAGAGTACATTGTTGTGCTCTACATTTTCCATCTGGGGACTTTCCCTTTGTGCAACGTAATGCTGCCTAAACAGCCACTCAGGACGCAGTCGTTGCCATATATTTATTCTAGATGAACTGCATTTGTTTCTTTGAAGATAGTACGTTTAATAAAGCTTTGTCTCCGAATGCTAGAATTCTGAAGTGTGTCGCAACTCACTGCAGCTTTTAATGCCCTGCAATGCTGGACCAATGAAACATACTTTAACCTCCAAATGATGCTTTATCAAAGTGAACATGAATCTACCTTAGCTTTGAAAGGACTGGTTGCTTGTTGGATATAAATATATGTGTGTTTTATCCACTGACTTGCTCTACACGTTTACCATGGTTACACTTTTCACAAGGTGTTTCGTCACAAACAGCCTTGCACTGGGCTCCTTTTGTGTCGACTTCTTCAGGAATTACGCTGATTGGATTCCTCGGTAATTTGTGCAGTTGCTTTGAGTGCTACTAAAGTGTTACAAATTCACAACGATAGTAATTTGCGACATTTATTTTCAAAGAAATAATTGGCACTGTTTATTTGAATGACTCATGGCACAACTTAACCTTTCTCTGTGTTTCTGTGCTTTGTAGTTCGGGTTATTCCATCTACTTGTTCTGTATTGAACCCAAGGTCATACTTCATTCAGATTTAATTGGGTTTTTCTTCATTGCTTAGCTTCCCAGAAAAGCAGGTCCTCCAAACTTGTGATCACAAACTATTCACCCAGTATTTCCTGTGCAACATCATTTACAGTGAATACATAGCCTTGTCTTTACATCTTTACAAATTAGTCTATAGTTGCCAGCTCATAAAGTCCTGTTGTGAACACAGAAATGTTGAGTACAACAAAGATGTATGTTAGAAATGCCGGATGCTAACTTGAATTAGTTGGGTAATTTGCACATTTAGCTTAAGTGCGTTAATTAGCATGAATTACCATTATAGCCATGGGGACATTAGGTAAAAAATGGCTTGGCCAATGTTGCCAATTTCCGAGTGGTATTGGGGGTTATTGAGGATGATGAGTCAACTTCTGATATTTTCACGGCCTGAAATGTCATTTTTAACCAGAGAACGTCCTTATTTGTACTCTTCGTGGTCCTATTTTGAATTGTAGGATGTCCATTAGTTTGCTGTAACTACCTTAATTACAAGTTGGCAGCAGGAAACCGGCGGTGCATTAGTGTTTCGCTCGATTAGTAGATTATAAGTAGTGCTACAAAACATTGTTTT
This sequence comes from Pseudochaenichthys georgianus, assembly GCF_902827115.2. Classification (NCBI taxonomy): domain Eukaryota; kingdom Metazoa; phylum Chordata; class Actinopteri; order Perciformes; family Channichthyidae; genus Pseudochaenichthys; species Pseudochaenichthys georgianus. Next base: position 20,335,822 of record NC_047522.1, on the reverse strand, counting down.
CATCACACGTTTGTAGCTTTTGTGTACTACAAAATTACACAAGTGCATATGAAGCAGATTATAATTATAGTAATTAACGAAAACCCACACTGAGTGGCACTCTGCTTTTTAAATATTAAATAATGTTTGGTCTATATGCAATGGTTTATTATACAACAAAGGTTATGTGTGCGTATTATTGCTATCGACTGTTAGTGTGTATCGTGTCTGAGAACTGATTTGAAATAGTTAACTAAAACAAAAACGTGTTGGATGGATACCGTACATTTTGTGCAACAGCATAGAGAAATATGTTTTTAAGCCATTCTCTTTCACTGATTTCCTGCCAAATACATCAGCAAAATTGCCAGTGCTGTCATGAAAACTGTGTATTGTTTTTTCTGTAGCCATCCAACTCTACATTAAACTCTTTTAGATAACAAATATGTACTGTGAAATAACTGCCAGTCACAATCGTTTTATTCGTGTGCAGAGCTAATAGATCATCAGTAATACAAAAGAAAACCTTGTAAGAACTTGACTTTGATTTTTAGACATGAATGGGCTGACCTGTTCTTTTCAAATATTAATTTCACATTTTGGAAAAAGCTTTTATTTGCTCATTCGTGCGTCAAGGCAAACTTTGCTCCTCCTCCCACCTTATCAGCGAGCGGATAGGACACAAATCCATGGGGGGGGGGGGGGGGGGGGGGGGGGGGGTGGGGGTGTGTGTGTGTGTGTGTGTGTGTGTGTGTGTGTGTGTGTGTGTGTGTGTGTGTGTGTGTGTGTGTGTGTGTGTGTGTGTGTGTGTGTGTGTGTGTGTGTGTGTGTGTGTGTGTGTGTGTGTGTGTGTGTGTGTGTGTGTGTGTGTGTGTGTGTGTGCCTGGCATAATAGTAGAGAGATAGACAGAGGGGGAGGCCAGTGGCTTTCTAAGTGATGATCTGCCTGCTCTCCCACATGGAGCTGCTGCTGTCTGCTCGCTGTTCCCGCGCTCTGTTAATCATTCTCCTTCCAGCACGCACCTCTCTGCTTCGGCTCCCTTCAATCTCTCTCACATCTAAGGAACAGTCATTTTAACTTCTTACTGGAGAGATGAGAGGGTTGTTTGTGTCTGAGAGTAACAGCAGCAGCAGATGTTTGAAGATCATTTCCTTTCTTGAAGGGTGAGGAATTGTTTCATTCTCCTTTAAGCGTGCCTATGTTGTCCTGTTGAGATTCTAACGCAGATGGAGAAATAACAACGTGGGAAAAGAAGACGGGGAATTTAAAAGGAGACATTATGAACAGCACGGAGCACCATGGGTTGATCCACGGCTACCATAACAGGAGCCAAACCTCAGGCATTTTGCCGCTGAACAAAAACTCCTCAGCCAAGGACAAGGACTCATCTGCAGGATGCTACGAACAGCTGATGATTTCCACAGAGGTGTTCCTGACTCTGGGCATCGTCAGCCTGCTGGAGAACATCCTGGTTGTAACCGCCATAATCAAAAACAAGAACCTTCACTCGCCTATGTACTTCTTTATTTGCAGCCTGGCAGTGGCCGACATGCTGGTCAGTGTCTCCAACGCCTCGGAGACGATCGTCATAGCACTCATCAACGGAGGCCGCCTCACCATCCCCGTTACGTTGATCAAAAACATGGACAATGTGTTTGACTCTTTGATCTGCAGCTCTCTGTTGGCGTCTATCTGCAGCTTGCTCGCCATCGCCGTTGACCGCTACATCACCATCTTCTACGCTCTCCGCTACCATAACATCGTGACCCTGCGGAGAGCCATGCTGGTGATCAGCAGCATCTGGACGTGCTGCACGGTGTCCGGCATCCTCTTCATCATCTACTCAGAGAGCACCACGGTCCTCATCTGCCTCATCACCATGTTCTTCACCATGCTGGTGCTCATGGCCTCGCTGTACGTCCACATGTTCCTGCTGGCGCGCCTGCACATGAAACGCATCGCAGCGCTGCCGGGCAACGCGCCCATCCACCAGCGAGCCAACATGAAGGGCGCCATCACCCTCACCATCCTCCTTGGGGTGTTCGTGGTGTGCTGGGCGCCCTTTTTCCTCCACCTCATCCTCATGATCACCTGCCCCAGGAACCCCTACTGCACCTGCTTCATGTCCCACTTCAACATGTACCTCATCCTCATCATGTGCAACTCCGTCATCGACCCCATCATCTACGCCTTTCGCAGCCAAGAGATGAGGAAAACCTTCAAAGAGATTTTCTGCTGCTCACACGCCCTCCTGTGTGTGTGAGCAGCCTGTTGGTGATCTGCGACCCTGACTGATACAATCAGCCATTTTAATGAAAACTGATCCGACAAGGACTTTGAGATTCTGAGCTGTAATCACTGTGGACTGGCTCTGTTGTGCCTCGGCTGTAAATGATTGATAACTTTGACTTTGGTTACGTGAGTCAGGTTGCTTAAGAGGTAGGCTACACACACCTTGTAATATAGATTATCACTGAAGTAGGGATGCTCCGATCGCCAATTTCGGGGCCGATCGCCGGAATCAGTATCGTCCGATACCGATACTGATTCCTAAATGATGTTTAAACTCAGTCAATGGGGCTCATTCACTGGAGCTTCCACAAACAACAATCAACTTAATTATTACATTGAAATTATGTACATTATTCAAGTTTACATTCACGGAGCTGCAGGGTTTCTGCTTCACACACACGTTGCATACCGCTATTTTACTGTCTTTTTCGGACACCTTAAAATAATGCCAGACCGGTGAAGACATTTTAGCGAGCTTGTTTTGCCGCACACAGAGAAAAGTGTCATGTATTTTACGTCATGCGATCGGCATGTTTAGAGAGCACCGATCGATCGGTAGAGAGTGAGTATCGGCCGATATCGATCGGAGCATCCTATACTCTGAAGTGATATTTTGTGTCGTGGTAAACGCCGTGCTAAAGTGCAATTTGAAGTGAATATCACCACTATGGACAATGTGAAAAACACATGCTTCCACTGTGGTTCATTTACACATCATTTCTCTTTTATCACACTTTTCTTGTTGTTCAGTGTCAAAAGAAAATGAAAAATACCATGCTTATGCATATTATATTATATTCTTTATATATCTACATGGATCTTGGCACTTGAATGTCACAGCTTTTGTAACATAGAACCTACATGACACAGTGTGTGTACTGTGTATATCTAGCAAAGAGATAGTATATGACAGACTACCTCCATGTTTGAGAGTGTAATCCACCTCTTAACAGAGACTGTGAGAAACCTTACTATGGGATATCCTTGGTAAATACTGCATCTCAGTGAACAACTATCTGTAACATTTACTTTAACCTCATTGATTTCCCTCACTTTATGTGTGCCAATCATAAAAGAGGAGATGAAAGCCTATACAGGGAACATCACAAATGGGCATTAATCCTTTTTTACAGAAGTGGCATTTTTCTAAGTTAGAAGGATAACGCAGGAGAAAGCACATCATTACCCTTGTGATTTTCCAAGCTGCTCAAAACACTTCGATCAAACAAGATTCTGCTGAAATCACAGCAGAAGAGCACATATAAAAATGACCACATGTTGTGCCGCAGATATAACCAGCCCCGCATACCAATGTCCATTTGTTGGAGCTCATGCATGACATGTATTGACTGTGTGGTACATCATTAGTTTAATGAGGGTACTTTCTGTTTTGCCCTCAGGTAAGAATGTAAATATAGAGAACAGCAACGCATAGATTCTAGACTCAGGAATCAGAAAACTTGTATTTCTCAAGCACAACGTATGGCACTTAATGAGCATTTCTGGTTTATGTATATGTCGCAGAAGAAAATGTGGACAAATCCAGGGTGACGTGGAACCTTTAATGTGTATTCCCAGTTTGTGGCTCCATAATGGCGGCTTCACACTCGACCTGATCAGGGATGCAGGTTTTGTAGACCCTCACCTCTGATTTCCCCTGTGACGCAGGGCAGCAGAGTGGAGATTTTTATCGCGGGGATGAATAAAAAATGTAATCAATATTCAGCAAATCCTGATTTTTATCTGAACAGAACTAAAAACACTATCATCAGTCCCCTCTTACTCATGACATCTGTTGATTTCCAATCAAAGCTCTTGTGGATCTGTGCTGTGTGTAGGTGTAAATGTGCACAATTGGGTTGTTCTCACTCTCAGCATGTACCAGTTAACTCCTATCTATTTTTCCTCATGTTATGAAAAAGGAGTGATTTTACTGATTGTATGTGTTGTGTAACTTCTTGCTTGTCTCCTTGCCTTAAATATATTGCACTGTGATGTAAAGATCAAACAAAATGTAATCAGTCTTTATTTGTTGCTATTTTCAATATTGCCTTATTTATTGATGTCTTTTTTTTTTACTCAAAGTGCATATCGAGCCAATAGGTGTCCCATTATCTGCTAAAAGCTTCGCCTGGAATTTGATTCATGTGTGCTGAAATGAAGCCGTTTGCTTGACCAATGCATCCTCTGTTTTCACAGAACCCCGCTGCAAAGAAACTCAATAAATCATACTGCCACCTCAACAACAGCTCTGTTTGATAGCTTTCCTTCCGAGCGCAGACTTTAACCTTTACACAAACACATGTTGACTTTACACAGAAAAAGCACACCGTTTCTCAAATGTGAAAACATCCTTACACTGAAAAACGAATGTACTTACGTCTGATGATACAAATAAATGAATGTGTTCTAAAATATCACAACAAAATACATTCATACATTACGTTTTTCACATACGCTTTACTTATAAATGAGAAGTGAAATGCTGCCCTGTTTTGTTCCCTCAGGTGAAGAACTGAAGTTTGTGCTAGGAAACTGGCATCAGGGTTTCCCGTCATGGTGATTAATTTAAACGGAAGTAAACAAAACATGACTCCGGAAACATTCAATATGCATACAGGAGCATCGGTGTGACAAACTGACAGACATTCATTCAGAATTCGATATCATCATGTAGGGCTGCTCGATTATGGCAAAAATCATAATCTCGATTATTTGGGTCAATAATTGTAATTGCGATTATTAAATGACTTTGAAAACATCCATTTATTGGAGAAAAAAAATAGAACAGTTTGTTTTTAACAGTTGATTACCCTGAACTTGAAGACTAATTCAACTGAAAACCCCCAAAAAAAAAATATTTAAAAAAAAAAGTAATAATAATAGGCTAATAAAAAAATAATCGTTTTATTTCGATTATGTTGTTTTCGTAATCGTTGCAACTTGCAAGCAATAATCGTAATCGCGATTGAAATACGATTAATTGAGCAGCCCTATCATCATGCTAGACTTTTGTTTGTCATTGATTCATGGGCATCAGAATATACAAATCATCTGAAGTACTCAATTGAAGGAACGTAGCAGCTGATGAATGGAACAATGATTTTGGAGATATTTCTTATACTCATTATGTTACAAAAGAGAAACCCATTCAAGGAGTGCAAAGCATTCTTTTCATTTAACCAGGCAGTAAGGAAGATGTTTTTCTAATGGTGAGTGGAGAATGTGAACTAAGTATAATGAAAACTCTTTAACAATAACAAGGATTCAGTGATTCAACGTTCGCTATCTCAGATTGATTCGCTATCCCTGTTGAGAATACCCTCAACTTTCTCAGTATTCCTTTTTACCGTTTTTCCCTTCAGCACCGTGGGTGTTCTTCATGTCGCACTTTGGGGGTGAATTTCTGTAAATGTAACACAAAATCCTGAAAGTGTAACGAGATTAAGCAGAACGAGAACGAATTGCCTGTTACGAAATAATGAGGCCTGCCTTATATGGACATAGTAGTTGACTCGATGTTGTATAAGTGGCTTTAGTTCCTCAGATTGTGTCGTCCACTCTTTTTTAAGGCCTGCATACCATCAACTGATTGGCTGTGGTTTCAAATAACTAAGCAGTACAATAACACACATATTCAAAGAACTGGAATGATACCAGGTAACTTAAGTTGTCTTCAGGCTTATTAAATGCAAAGCAGAATAAACTTCTTTGTACTAATGGAGGTTTAAGTGTGGAAAATAGCTCTGGCATTTCAAACTGAGTGTCTCATCATTAAGATGTAGATAGCTCTGATATTCAGACACCGCGATCGGGATCTGTTTTGATGGGTCTTTTATATCCAAATGTAAACCCTTTTTTCCCGCATGTAGCTTATTTTTAACACTAAATTGCAGCATGCTATTTTCAAGTTTCAGATAAACCCCAAAATGAACCCATGGTTTTAACTGGGATCAGTTTTGGTGCCTATATTCCATATAATGATATGTTCATGCAGTCACGTAGTCTTCCTATCTGTTGAGTAATCTCTTTTTGGTTTCCAAAATTCACCTGAATCCTCTTTTGGCTGTGTGATATGGACATGATGTTTTTCTCGCTGTCCCTCAGACCGTGGTATCATTTTTATGCCAGAGTGCAGGTTTCAGCTGAATCCTAATAAGGTTTAGGGAAAACTGCGATATCACCCACTCCCCAGAGCCTCCCCTGAACGCCTCCCATGCATCACCTCCACTCTCATTACTCCACACAGCCACTGAATCAGCAGGCCTGAGATGATCAATGAAATCATTCCTCTTAGTAGAGAACCATCCTTTACACTTTATTTACAATAAGGGAAGGTACTGCATCTTCTTTTTCTCACCACAACTTTTCTTTGCAGGCTCTATCTGTCCTCATCATGCTGACCGCTTGGGGATTTGTGCACAGAGCAGCTTGCATCCAATTAATGATGACTCTGCTCTTGCTTTCCCCAGCCAAGGCGAGTAATGCTTCAATTAAATTCCAAGTCAGCTCCTCACTATTTGGTTCAATTAATTGTGAAAAATGCAATGTTCCAAACCAGTAAATCTCCAACATAAATGTACTACGTTGTGAGTACTTGCTCTATTCCTATATGAGGGATGGTATATGGAAATGATTTAATTTGTTATTACGGTCAGTCATTCTGAGTTATTTAATGAGCTTACAAGGCAACCAATCAGCTCAGAATACAACAAATTGTATAGTTGATAAACATTTGTTATTTTACTTATTGTAACCAAGTGAATGCTTGAGTTTTGCAATCTTCCAGCCCATTCCCTGACCAGTAGTTTTTTAAGTGAATTTGTGTTGAGGTTATTGGCCCCATACTGTAATTACCATAACAATGCATGTGTTGCTATTGGAAAACCTGACTGGCTTCAAGAGTTCTTTTTTCTTAATTTCTTAATCATTACTCCTACAGAAAACAAAACAACCTAACTAACTAACAAGTCACACTGGGCTCTGGTTTCATACAGAGGATGAAAATACCCTATATTACGGAGGAACAAAACAATAATTGTTCACTCTCCCTTCATGTCACGATAACTCCATTGCAACTTGTGGATATCCACACCACCAGTTTTAATACTGAGCAAGTATCGGTGTTTTAATGACACCCTGCCATTCTTGTCCAATTTCTGAGTCGAATAAATAAAGAGAAAACACAATTAAACTGCCTCCTGCTTTGAAACCGATTGCCTTTCATCAATGTCACCTAATGTGCTCCTCCTTTGACAAACACTTTAAACGGGAAATAACAATGACTTAGACCGTTTAGATCATTTCCTACCGGTTGCCATGAATTATATTGCTTAAAAAATATAAGAAAGTAACCATATAGTTTGTTATACTCGTGAATGTAAAAGCACAGCGGGTTTCCAGGCAAAACCACGCTCCTTTTTCTGCAGCGAACATGTATTTGAGCAAGAGTTCAAGGGGTTAATTAAATGTGTTCAAATCAATGCGGCTGTAAAGCTCCCTGAATCCATGGGGAAATGCAGTGAGTTTTCATGGTTCAAATAGCACTTGAACTTTTAACATAATCTTTATTTCAATTCTTAAAAAAAGCATGCAGCATTAAATTATATCGTAGAATCAGAAAACAGCGTAGCAACGTGGAGATCAGCCGTGCCTTTAGAAAGGAACAACGATGGAAATGATCTAACTATGCGCTGCTCATTTTGTAAGTCTTCTGATTTACTCTACAACTCCAAAATGGTACTGGAAATGTTCTCAAAGGAGCCCTTGGTTGAGCTCCAGTGAAATGTCCGCAAGGCTGTTCAGGATGCCGAGCGGTTCGTGGGAGAGGGTCACAGAGGTCACCAGACTCTATATTTTTCTGTGTTTCTTGACAGAGGCCCACCCCACCATCTCCCCCATCCTCTGCTGCCCGGTGCCTGCTGTTGGCATACTGATCTCTGAGTGTTGTGTTGGGTTTTCTGTTAGTTATTCTTTAAGCATGCTCCACTTCCCAATCTGTTAATTACCCATTAGCAACAGAAATAATAACACACTGTGAATAATCTTTAAAGAAGTCCTGTAATCAAACCCTTACTTATGGGTGTTATATGTAGAATGTATGAGTCAAAAGTACTAGTGTCTAAGATTAGGCTCTTTTAACTTGTTTTTATATTGATGGGTGTTTTATTAATGTCTTCAAAATCAATTTTTTATATTGTGTTCTCAGCTTTGTCATGATGGATTTTCAAGATGATCCAAGAGGCTTTTAAATAAACTTATTTTGATTAAGAGAATTCAAAAATAACTAAAGTAAAATAGTCTCAACAGTTAAATGAATACTTGTTTTCTTCAGTTCATAATAAGAAAACAAAAAATTGAATCTGAAAAGTAAAGAAAATGTCCAAAAACTGTAATGGAGTAAGTTTAAATATAAGCTGCAAACATTGGAAATGCTCAAGTACCTTAAACTTATACTTACAGTAAGTACTGTTCTTGTATTAATGTACTTACCTATAATCCACGACTCACAAAGCCTATTATTACACGGCTCAGTCCTAAAATCGATTCTAAATGGTCATTTTGGACATTTCAGAGGTTGTTAATTATCTTAAGGAGAACCAACCGTTGCTACGTAGGATCGAGGGACTATGTGAAGTCATATCAATCCGCAGAAAGAAGTCCGATAAGTGTAATGTCAGCTCTGGACAACAAACATTTGTTTTCCTGCTCACCCTGTTGGTGTTCTTCTTTCATAAATGACCGTCTTGTTGCACTTTTACTTCACGGACATTAACATTCTAATCAGAAATAAACATTTAGTGGATCAAACCCATTGATCAAACCTTGTCGCAATTGCCTCGAAGACGTTAATGTTGTGAAATCTCTGAAAGAGTATCTTTTATTCTACATTTACAAGTAAATACATTTTGTACACAATCAAATTAACGTCACTGGCACTGTGTCTCGCATCTTTTGCAGCAATTATGTGTCCTCTGAATATAATGAGCTGCCCTCATTTGTATGATATGTATAGTCAATGTAGGATGTAAAACATATGAATGCATTAATGGGCATACCAAGTGTTGCACTGGAGTATGAAGTGTGTCAGAGTATAGATAAATAATAGCAGCAAGAAGAAGGATAGCTCATCTTAGGGCAAACATTTGGTTAGAAGTAACTGAATTGAGTTGGTCTTTATCGGAGGCCTGTACAATAAAGTTACCATGACAACTGACAATGCCAATCATTCTTGAGGACATCACCTCAAGGACGAAATAATTACATAATTTCTGGCAAGCATCAAAGAGCTTAATTCCTTTTTGTATCAGGTTAAGGGAGTACACCACCTGTGACCATGTGCTTTAATGAGCTAGAGGAAATAACATGTTGCATTGGTGGTGAAACAGAAAGGCAATATCATCACCCCCAGTTACACACAACAACAACAACAACTGTTAGATGAAAATACAATAGCTGGCGGCGCTGCAAACCAACAGAATACATATGTGTGGCAATCGGTCATCATTACGGGCCACAATAATGCTGGCCAAATGATTCATTTCCCTGTACTAATCATTTAAACAAACTCAATGTGGAGGGAACTTTGGGATGTTAGCCTTTGCAGACCATTTACATTCACAAAATCCTATATAACTCACGTAAAAACCCAAAAAACATAATAGGGACCCTTTACACATGACTTAAAAAAAAAAGAATTCCTTGCTCATTTTGGCCAGAGTTAGATTCACTCAATAATAACCTTTAATATAGTTTTAGGACATTTTGAATCAAAGTATGGTCCTGTTTGACGTGTTTTATTCACTTTAGTTCTCCTGCCGGTCCCTGTTTCGCTTATTAGCAACAACACAATTTCTTCCTTATAGAACAACTTGTTCCTTTGTTGTGAAAAATAACTTTCAATTTCCGCTAGACAAGAGAAAATAGATAAGTGTGTTCTCAAGTCTTCCATCTGAAGATGTGCCTTTATTCATAATGCAGTCCAATCCCCAAGGCTTGTGTATTTCCCTCCATCATGCTGAGCCTCAGATATTATCATTGAGTTCAAGGTAGGACACTGTGGGCTACAGGTTTACAGGAGCTTATGAATAGGTGAAAATATCGTTTTGTATTCAAATATATACTCTTCATAGCAGGGCCGGCCCTTCCCACTGGCGAACTAGGCGGTCGCCTAGGGCGCCAGATCTGGGAGAAAAAAAAAAGATTATATTATTATATTTTTTATTATTCTGCCTGAACGTCGTCGCCGTTGTTGTTGTTGTTGTTGTTGTTGTTGTTGTACTGGAAACAGTTGGGCAGTACTACGCACAATGCGGAAGTGACTGTGCATGTAGCCTATTGTATGCATGGATGTATAATAATAACTGGATACAGCGTGGGAGGCGGGGCCTCATTCATTCCTATGAGAGTTGCTCATTAGCACATGATGATAAAATGGCCAAACTTTTGAGAGAGTGAAACGTCACAGATTACCCGGCATGCCTGAGAAGTACCCGTATGTGCGCTAATAGCGCATCCGCAACTTTAACCAAAATGCTCGTTCACATCAAGCACGTCAATTTGTGTACACGTAACAGCACCGCACGTTCATGACAGCATGGTAATGAATTGTTATTATGATGGATTTGATATTAACGAGGCGGCAGCTAGCGGCTAGCTAGTAATTATGCTAATGTAAACATCAATCGTTATGTACTTATATTATGCTGTAACAACAGGATCTAGTGATATCCAAGCGACAGAGCTTCATTTAGCATGAAAGAATGATTGCACTGTATATATATATATACTTAATAATAAGTAATATTAACTTTATTTAATACAACATTTACGGTACAAGATTTAATCATACAGCCCATGTAGTATGATAATGAATTACAGCAGGGTTAGATGCGCGTTCATAATGCAGAGGGAAATAACTCTCAGAATAACGTTATTAATTTAAAAAAAATTATCCAACGATTTACAGACCACTCTTTCCCCATGTAAGTCAATGGAAAAAAGTGTTTCCGGGCCTGGCAACCAAACGGAAGTGTAGTACCGCCGTTTGGCCAGCAGGAATATGTTCATCCGAGTCTGGCGCACTTCCTGGGGGCTTGATTTTATCCCCTTGATGTAATACGTTTACATTAATAATTGAATAAAGTAAACACCCTTTGCGCCCCGGGCCGGGGGCAACATTTTGCATTTGCCCTGTACGATGGGCGCTGTAATTGTGATGAAAGGGGGGATGGTCGCTTATCTGGCACCCACGGGCCGCGGCCAAGCCCCCAGGAAGTGCGCCGGACTCAGATGAAAATATTCGTGCTGGCCAAACGGCGGTACTGCACATCCGTTTGGTTGCCAGCAGGGGCGCCGTAAGGGGGTGAAAAGTTAGGACGATTCTAAGGGCCCGTGACTGACAGGGGCCCCAAATATTTTTAGAACATTAAGAAAAATAATGTAAGTAACCTTTCATCAATCATCAATACTTAACATTAAAATAACGTCATATTGATGATGTACTCACTAAACTTACGATTCATTTAACTTATTTTCTTCCAAAAGTTAATTATCCAAAGCATCGAACACCCCACTCTATTTACATGTAATGGTTTGGTCCTGCCTCCAAACGCTGTGCGGGGCCCTTTCTAGCAGAGTGAGAGCATGTGAGCAGGGATGCTAGTACTTACGTGTGTACGATGTTTCAACGACTAACAAAGTCAGGCTTTCAAGAAAGAAAAGAAAGGAGAGAAAGACAAGAGAGAGGGACTAAAGAGCGACAGTATGTCACCCAGTCTTTCAAAAGAAAAGGTGGGTATGGTCTGTTAGCTAAGCTTAGTCCATTGTAAATAATAATTGTAATGTTTTGCTGATATTAAGTACTGTTAATATCTTCACAGAAAATTCAGAGGTTTTTCATTTCACTCCTCTTTTAGCTGACATTTAATAAATGCAGTTACATTTTTAGCAGCTATTCATACTAAACCAGTTGTCCCTCCCGCTGGTGCCAGGACCAACAGATCCATCTTTAGGCTCCGCAGCCCTGTCCCCCCATAAGGCTTTGCAGTCTTGCCATGCTGTCCATTGAAAGCCAGTTGGCTAGAAAGCTGGACTTCAAGGACTTGATCAGTGACTTAGCCTGTAAGAAGGCTAGGCACTGGGCTCTTGGTGAGTAAGCTGAGCCAGGGCTCGTGATAACTGTTAAAGGGCAAGGCTATGGTAACGATATTGGATCACTACACAGAAGATGCATGATGAGAAAAATACTTTTCATTTCCATTTCCGTTTTGTTGTCCGTTTACACTTTAATACCCGCTTATTTTGTAGTTGGTATATTTAATTAAATCTGCTGCTTATGTTATTTTTTTTGTTATAGAATTTTATAAATGATAATATTGATGTTAATGTTCACTTTATTTTAATTTAAGAGGTCATGTATATTTAAGTTATATTTATTTAGATTTATGAATGTTCCATTTAAAAATGTTATCAAAAAGGCATGTACACCATAAAAGATGACTATTGAGGTCTATTGTCAGGAATGTTAGAGTTATATCAAATAGAGAATTCCACTGCAGCAGAATGTTATATGTTATATGTTCACCGCTCAGTGTCAGTAAATATTGTGCAGTTAGTATTGGACTACAAGATAGATGCAAGCCTGAACAGGTAGAGTTATTTAAAGCATAAATGAGTGGGTTGGGTTCTGGAGGTGTGGTTACAGCATTGTGCTTGGTTGACGTGGCCTGTGCCTGGTGGTGGGGCCCAATGTGATATCTTTCCATGGGGCCCAAAATCCCTGGCGGCGCCCCTGGTTGCCAGGCCCGGAAACACGTTTTCCCATTGACTTACATGGGGAAAGAGTGGTCTGTAAATCATTGGATAATTTTTTAAAAACTAAATAAACAACCCAGTATGAACACTTGTATAGCCCTTATTAAAAACATTCGTTCCTCAAGTTGTAATAATGTGCTCATAACGTTATTCTGAGAGTTATTTCCCTCTGCATTATGAACGAGCATCTAACCCACGGGACCGCGCCGCCCGGCACGTTCATGTTATGTGTCCCGACCAATCAGAGCACACTGCTCACAGGGAGGGTGGGGCTGGAGCTATTGGAGCTACAACGAGCCGTTAACGGCAGAGAGTGAAATTCAGTGAATACAATACACGTAGTTTACAGAGATGCTGTTTGAGAAACCAATGTGAGTTGCGTTTATCTTTACCCATGGATGCACAATTAGAACGGACCCATATCGTCTTACTGCCATCCCACAGAGCTGTAATAATGGATATATTGTATTATCATACTACATGGGCTGTATGATTACATCTTGTACCGTAAATGTTGTATTAAATAAAGTTAATATTACTTATTATTATAAGTATATATTATTATATATACAGTGCAATCATTATTTCATGCTAAATGAAGCTCTGTTGGATATCACTAGATCCTGTTACAGCGTAATATAAGTACATAACGATTGATGTGTACTATTGAGATATAACATACAGACATGTGTTAGGGAAATAATTATCCTAGACTCCTAGATGTGACATACAGGATCAACCTTGATGTCTATGTATGTCCTTTAAAGACACAGGCTGCTTCAGCCAATAATGTTATTGTTCCTGTCCTTTAAGGACACAGGCTGCTTCAGCCAATAATGTTATTGTTCCCATCTGTGACCGGTCAATACTAGGTCACAGATGGTCTTTGTTGTGGGTGCACTGGGACACTTCCTTCTTTGTTGTTTGTGGACTCCAGGGTATGACATATTCGAGGCCATAAGTGAAGGACGCAGGTAACTCAGTGTACCCAAACTGTCTAAAGCTATCTTATCAAAATATGTTGATTACTCTCTGTGAAACCAGTTAAATGGGCTAGCAAGAGAGAGGCGCTCCAGAATTGACGTGGCCGTGCAGTCAGACCGTGACTGCTGTGACTTGTGATGTGAATTCTCCGGCCGTAACTCCAAATAAACCTCCAGTGTTTGACATCGAAGCTCCTGCTCTACCCTGTCTCCTTCCTGAGTCGGTGACTCCCACTGCATTGCTACACAGAAACTTCCCTTACAACATGTATAGTGTATGACTGCATGTATTACTGTGTACCATATGTGGTTTATGTAAGTAGCTGCGACTACTAACTGTGTTCATTGGTTAGGGCTGCACGATTTTTAATCTATTGATTCGTGTTCACCAACATGATTTGCCCCTTTTTTTCGTGTTGCACAGCACGATTTTAAAAGCAATGTATTTCTACTGCCTGCAGCACGTCTTTTTCTCCGGTCGGGTCGAGTAAGACCGGAAGCTGTGTGGTTCATAAAAACATGTTCTTACTCAATATCAAGCCACAGTTATTGCTTTTATTTTAAATCGTATAAATTCGGACTTTTGTTGCCGTCTGTGAGGAAAATAAATGGGGCTCAGAGCCTCAGGATACTGAAATCTGTATTTTTTAAATATTTTTTTCCTTCTAATTTGTTATTCTTTTCAAAATAACACACTGTTATTTACTCACCAATAACACACAATTATCCTTGCTTTTATTTATTGGTTTAATTCCATAATCTCGGGCTTTTTTGGCGTCCGTCAGGAACTGAATTTCAAAATAAATATAACCGGAAACAGACGTAGGCATTTCGAGAGATTATCCAAGATCCTCAGCTATGGTTTTAAGCTCGCTGATTGGATGTGTTAGCCGCAATGCATGCTGGGATTTGGTGTTTATATTATATGAAATCCGGAAAACATTTTAAAAGAATAAAATAATACTTAATTCCGAGTGCTCTTGCTTTTCTCTTTAAAAGTCATCACATAACGACATTGTAATACACGGTTCGGCTGCATTACATATTACAGATCTGCCGTAGTTCTTTATTTAGAGAGCCCTGATGAGAAGACCTTTGGAAAAACTGGAAGAAATGCCGCCGAAACTGAATACTTGACGTGGATCATAAATATATCAACAATTAAACAACATCTTCAATTTCTTTTCACACAATACGTCTCCTTGCAGTATCAACACTAATTCGGCTGCCTTTTACATTTGATCTAATTCACAGATAGGTTATATTTACACCATAACGGTGCACAGCTGATATAAAAGGACTGTAGTTTTTAAAGATATTACTGATTTTCTTTGAATGTAAGAATGTAAATACTGAGTCTGAAATAGTATAGCAATATGCTGTAAAATGATGTGAAAGCATGCATAAAACTATACATCTTCAGATGTTGTACATACACACTAATAATACAAAGTTATTATGGCTGTGTGTACCTTGTGTACACCTCCTAGTGGTTAAAGCACGTTATTGAATTATTGTTTTTATGTGTTATATTTGATTAAACAAATATTAAGAGTACATACTTTCATAGGGGGAAAGTATAAATATAGAAATATAGAATATAAAAATCAAGAAGATACTATAAGTGATCTCTACAATAAAACAGTTTAGTGCAGGATGTACACAGATATTAATAGGAGGAGGTGCAAAACAGAAAAACGGATTAACCTTTATTTAAACATTACATATTAAATATTAAGCCTGACAAAGTAATTAACGTCTAATATATTGCTTTCCTGCAATGTTAACTATGTTGAAGCACTTATTTTAACTGATATTATACACATTAATTATACTCTTATGTATGTAGATAGAATAATAAATGTGCAGAATATGACAGTTTAATGGTGGAGGTACACACATATTGATAGGTGTCTTGTAATGCACTGTTGAGGAACCTGTGACCCAAGTTTTTCATTCATTGCATAACTACACCGTAGTTGTGTATGATATGTCAATACACCTTTGAAAATCTTGAAAGGGATGTGCAAAATAGCCATAATATACAGTCTTTAATTAACTATTGGTAGAGAATAACGAGTAATGAATATACTTTATTACTTGTTTCCATTCATGTCAATTGCAGATACATGTTTAGTCTTCTCAAGCACCAACTATCAAATATCTCTCCTGATTGTTGGCACTTGACAATCACCTTACCTGAATTTTACTCAGGTGTAACTAAAGTCTGATTTAAGGGTTGTTTTATATTTCACATAATTAATCAGGATCTGCAAAGTAACTCAAATAAATGCAGTGGAGTAAAAATACCAGGTTCACCTCTGAATTGTAGTGGAGTAGAATTACAAAGTAGCAATGAGCTGTCATGTGGGTATATATTAATGCTGCGCATTATGGACACAAGTGATTTTCAACCATTTATTAATTATATGTTTTACATTTGATAACACCAATGTGTTTAATAATGGCAACTTCTAATTGTGGTAAAAACGAACACGTTCAGTAGAGACGTCCCATAGAACATTTTGCGAAACACAATAGCCAGCATGTGTAGTTCTGAGGGGGTATTCGATTCCAGTTTTGGATAGTCTGGCGTGGTTTCGTTCCATTTCACACAGCTGTTTGACGCTCTGCGTAACCTTATGGGAACTGTAGTTCTAAACGATAGCTGGGGATTATGGGTAGTGTAGTGTCTTCGGCCATCCTAAACTCAGAAATGTTGACAATCGCAATGATGCTCGAAATGTCCCTTATAGGCCTACGTCTGTTTCCGGTTATTTTTATTTTGAAATTCAGTTCCTGACGGACACCAAAAAAGCCCGAGATTATGGAATTAAACCAATAAATAAAAGCAAGGATAATTGTGTGTTATTGGTGAGTAAATAACAGTGTGTTATTTTGAAAAGAATAACAAATTAGAAGGAAAAAAATATTTTAAAATACAGATTTCAGTATCCTGAGGCTCTGAGGCCCATTTATTTTCCTCACAGACGGCAACAAAAGTCCGAAATTATACGATTTAAAATAAAAGCAATAATTGTGGCTTGATATTGAGTAAGAACATGTTTTTATGAACCACACAGCTTCCGGTCTTCCACGACCCGACCGGAGAAAAAGACGTGCTGCAGCCTGCAGGCACGAAACACGTTACCAGTAGAAATACATTGCTTTTAAAATCGTGCTGTGCAACACGAAAAAAAGGGGCAAATCGTGATGGTGAACACGAATCAATAGATTAAAAATCGTGTTGGTGAACACGAAATGCCGTGAGACTGGGTTGGACACACACACCACGAGTAAAACGGAGCTAAAGCCCCGTTGGTCTGTTGTTGTTGACAAGGCCTTACCTCTAGCAACAGGCTAATTAGTGGCTAGCACTCATTACAGTCAGTCTACTGAGCTCAGCCCCTCTCCAACACATCATCTGTATTGAGTCAGAAACACAGCATGCACGTTACGGTTCAAAACTAACTCAGATTGGAAAAGGCTAAGCAAAGCCCCATCTTTTGGGATTTCAGACTATATTTATCCAAATAGTATTTTCTCATCCTGAATACTAAATTGAGATGATTTTGTTCTAACTATGTTTTCTTCTTTACAGGCCAGCACCTCACATACTTACTAATTAGTGACAATTTGTACATCCTTTGCTATTATTTACATTTTTTGTATCATGGCGGAAATGAAAGACTGTACCTGGCAGCTCTGCACTACAATGAAAACGCTGAGCGTGCACAAGCCACTACATCCACTGGAAACCCTCTGTATAAAATGCAGTTCCCAAAGGCCAGGAAGGGAGAATGCAGAGCAAAACCAGTAAAGACTGACCCCACATTCCGTAAGTGTTTAAAATATTTATTATACAACTATTTACAAATATAAAATAAAACAATTAGAAAGAACTTTCAGTTTTTTACATGCATATACTAATCTAAACCACATTTTTTGTTGTGCTTTTTTTAACATTGCACAGGCTACGTGGCCAACTTGATGGACCTCATCTTCGACCAAGTCTTTGTGGACCCTGCACCATTATGAGCGACCTGACAGGGAGGAGGTCATCGCTGGGTATGCTACACGGTTCAATTTGGCTGCTGTCTGAACCCAACATAGACATTTCGCTGATCAGGAAACTCCCTGCGTATCCTGAGGACAACGCATGCCGGAATCACCACTCTGATCTGATATTTAGTGTCATTTATACAAAATACAAGTACATTTAGTTTTTTTTATGGGTTCAAAGAACTGTTCATTTTGACAATAAAGTTCCGAGTTGATATAAAATGTGTCGTGATTATTCCTGTTTGGATGGGTAAAGAATATTTTGATTTCAAAAGCATAAGGTTGTGTGTGGACTTTTGTTGTCGTACACATGGGTGTGTTATGCCATTGCTATGTAGTATATAATAGTACATGTACAATGAAAGATTGCATAAAGCCATATACACCAGTATTTATTTCCATGAACAATATTAGCATTCGTTTTACAATTTCAGTCAAAACAAACAAACCACTCACTGCTCTATTTGCCTCAACTGTAGTCCACCATGTTCAGCTCTGTAAATATTCAATGCATTCTGCAGGGAGAACACATTCAGGTACACAGGCTCCAATCCAGGATGGTCCACCATACAGGTTACAGAGTCCTCAAGTTACTGCATCCGTCTTGACACCTAGTGTGATAAACATATATTGAATGACATGTGAAAAATGTATTCTCTAAACAGACAACTTAGTGAAGCTATCAAAAATGTTACCTGTGGTATCTCCATGCAGCACACATTCTCCGTTCAGAAGGCATCGTGGCGCAATTTGCACATGTACACCTGTAGAAAGAAGTCAATAACTGAGCTTTTAAAAACACATGAAAATGCACACATTGCTGACAACTGAGGTGTTGTTGGAGTTATACTTTTTATCACCCTAAGTTATTGAACTTTCCAACGGTTGTTGCACGATGTTGGAAGAAAAGGACTGTAAACTATTAATAAACGCAATGAGGCCATTGTATATATGCTGAAAATATGAATGTCTCCCTTTATAAATATATATATATATATCGCTGTTTTTGCGTTACAAACTGTACACATTGCATTCTTGCTAATTAGCCAACATATGAACGGAATAAATAGCAAGCATCGTAACAGAGTAAAATAAATAGGGACAACAGCTTGTCAACTAACCATTCAGAAACGTCCTGCTGCAACCGAGATGTTTGCACCTCCACCAAAACCTCCGCTGCTTCAGGGTCAGTTTCTGGATCAAATTGATAATATGCTTGAACACATGCATTGCTCTGAGATGACATGTTTATTCCACACTCGTAATCACAGCAAGCATGGTAACGTGACTCTCGCCGGCTCATGCCTGCTCTTCTGCAGGGGGGCGTGGTCAGCTGCTGCTCAGAATTTTCAAAGACGGGCTTGGAATAGAGCGAAAATGAGCGAAACGAGGCATGTCTAAAAAATGATCTGTTTGGTATTTTGAAAAATAAAATGTATAAATATACCTTATATAGGTATGGTCATACACTATATCATTTAAATATAGCATGATAGGTCTCCTTTAAGACCTTATTATTTCTATCTTAAGAGAAGAAGGTGGAAGCTCTTACATTTCTTATTCAGCACTCCCCCACTAATGAACGTCTGGAACAGCTTCAACTTCCTTTCACTTTTTATTTTTTTGGCTGGGCTTTGTCAATATCACAATGCAATGAAAGAAAGACATTTCCAGCATGAATGCGAGCTCCTAGGCGGATGCTGGAGAAGTGAGAGGAGGGGATACTTCCCTCGACTCAACACACGGCTCCTGACAGCTCATAAGAAAGAGACAAGGTCGAGCAAAGGGTTTCTTTTCATGGAATATCAAAATATCATTACGTTTTGAGATTTCGATCTGAAAAAGTGACCAAAGCTTAGAAATGACACACAAGTCGGTGTGATATCAATGTGTGAGTGTGCCTTATTATTACAGTTTGTTTTTCATATATTTATGTTACTTTGCGTTTCATCATAAGAATGAAATGATATCATAAAAATACATTCAAATACAGTTCCTTTTTAATATAAACAGGGCTCTTTATTCTTCCATAGTGACATCTCAGACTGCTTGACCATTATTGGTTTGCACATGCTGGGTGAATTAATTTTCAAGCCTAATTTAATCATCACAATCATTAACACCAACCACAGAGGAGTAATAATCACTTAAAACTGTCCACATATTTATATATAATTACAGCGGTTAATTCCACTGGACAGTATTTCATTTTACATTCTGTTCATTTCATTCTATTTGACATGTATACCGTTTATTTATACTGCCTTTAATTTGCACTTTTGTGTCACTTGTGTTATTTATTGTTTAGTTTTATGTCTTAAGTATATTGTATGTTGCACTGCAGGAGCCAGTGACTTCAGATTTGTATTGGCACTTTGGCCATTGTGCGAATTACAACAAAACCTTTGAGTCTCTCAATCTAAAAGCACTAACATTTTTGGATTTTGTTCCAGTTAGTTGTTTTGCATGCTGGCTATTGAAGCACTAGGACACTTATTAATCTATATTGCACCTGTGTTTGTCAAAATGTCTGCTGTCAGAGTGTCTGAAAGTGCCTTACCTTTTTGATTTTAAGCTTCATTATCAATTCAACAACAGCATCATATTTTCCAACAAGCTTAATGACGATATCCAATACATTTTTTTCCTAATTGTTGGAAACTCTGAGCATATTTGTACTTTTCTTCATTCTTCTCTCTGAATTATTTTGTTTATTTTTATTGTGTTGTCGAACATGCTCATTGTAGCATTGTAAGTGAGCCCTTCCACAACCTATTTCATTTCCTGCTTGGTTTTCTTCTGATGTCTCATTGTATTTGTTGAGAGTGCATCCCTTCCTCTCAGGAGGTTATGATGTGTGAGCCATGAATGGAGTGCTGATCCGAGGCTATAAGACATCCTGCAGATCCTGCTGCTCATCAATAGGAAAGATTGATGAATTTCTGAATTCCAGCACATTGTTAGGCCTCTCACTGACTCACTACCATTCATCTATGAAAGTGATGGACTTTACTGAAGGTGTATGTCTTTGTTCGTATTTTATAAAGATACTAAGACAATTGGAATCAAATCAGACTAACTGTAAGAATATGAATCAGATATACATGATTAATGTATCACATTCATGTCAATGAAGTTAGATTTTCAAAAAGAATATGTGGATTTCCATCCATCCATCTTCTCCCGCTTATCCGTGGTCGGGTCGCGGGGGTAGAAGTTCCAGCAGAGAGCCCCAAACTTTCTTTTCCCTGGCGACATCAACCAGCTCTGACTGGGGGATCCCAAGGCGCTCCCAGGCCAGCGAAGAGATATAATCCCTCCACCTGGTCCTAGGTCTACCCCTTGGTCTCTTCCCAGCTGGACGTGCCTGGAACACCTCCCTAGGGAGGCGCCCAGGTGGCATCCTAACTAGGTGCCCGAACCACCTCAACTGGCTTCTTTCGACGCGAAGGAGGAGCGGCTCAACTCCGAGTCCCTCCCTGATGACCGAACTTCTCACCTTATCTGTAAGGGAGACACCAGCCACCCGGCGGAGGAAACCCATCTCGGCCGCTTGTATCCGCGATCTCGTTCTTTCGGTTATGACCCATCCTTCATGACCATAGGTGAGGGTAGGAACGAAAATGGCCCGGTAGACAGAGAGCTTTGCCTTCTGGCTCAGCTCCCTTTTCGTCACAACGGTGCGGTAAAGCGACTGCAATACCGCTCCCGCTGCTCCGATTCTCCGGCCCATCTCACGCTCCATTGTTCCCTCACTCGAGAACAAGACCCCGAGATACTTGAACTCCTTCACTTGGGGTAAGGACTCATTCCCTACTTGGAGTGGACAGTCCATCGGTTTCCTGCTGAGAACCATGGCCTCAGATTTGGAGGTGCTGATCCTCATCCCAGCCGCTTCACACTCGGTTGCGAACCGATCCAGTGAGTGCTGAAGGTCGCAGACCGATGAAGCCATCAGAACCACATCATCTGCAAAAAGCACTGGTGCAATCCTTAGTCCACCGAACTGCAGACCCCCCCCCCCACGACTACGCCTCGAAATCCGATCCATGTATATTACAAACAGGATTGGTGACAAAGCGCAGCCCTGGCGGAGGCCAACCCTCACCGGAAATGGGTCCGACTTACTGCCGAGGACCCGGACACAGCTCTCGCTTTGGGAGTACAGAGATTGGATGGCCCTGAGCAGAGACCCCCTCACCCCATACTCCCGCAGCACCTCCCACAGTAACTCCCTGGGAACCCGGTCATACGCCTTCTCCAAGTCTACAAAACACATGTAGACCGGATAAGCGTACTCCCAGGCCCCCTCCAGGATCCTTGCGAGAGTAAAAAGCTGATCCGTCGTTCCACGACCAGGACGGAATCCGCATTGTTCCTCCTCAATCTGAGGTTCGACAATCGGCCTGACCCTCCTTTCAAGTACCTTGGAGTAAACTTTCCCGGGGAGGCTGAGTAGTGTGATGCCTCTGTAATTGGCACACACCCTCTGATCATTGATTATTATAAGGAATCATTCTGTAAACTTTCATTGTTATGCGGATGATACTCAACTATATTTATCAATCAAGCCTGATGAAATTAATCATCTAAATAAAATTCAAGACTGCCTTAAGGACTTAAAAACGTGGATGACCTTAAACTTTTTGATGTTAAACACGACCAAAACTGAAGTTATTGTACTTGGCCCGAAGAATCTACGAAACAAATTATCTAAAGACATACTAACTATGGATGGCATTAATTTGGCCTCCAGTGAGACTGTAAGGAATCTTGGTGTTATATTTGATCAGGATTTATCCTTTAACGCCCACATAAAATCAATTTCAAGGACCGCCTACTTCCATCTACGTAACATTACAAAAATCAGGCATATCTTGCCTCAAAATGATGCAGAGAAACTAGTCCATGCATTTGTTACTTCTAGGCTGGATTATTGTAACTCTTTATTATCAGGGAGTACCAAGAAGTCAATCAAGTCGCTTCAGCTGATTCAAAATGCTGCGGCTCGTGTACTAACCAGAGTTAGGAGAAGGGACCACATTACTCCTGTTCTGGCTGCCTTACACTGGCTCCCTATAGAACACAGGATAGAATTTAAAATTCTTCTTCTCGCCTACAAAGCCCTTAATGGGCAGGCGCCATCTTACCTTAAAGAACTCATTATACCCTACTGTCCTACTAGGGCATTGCGTTCCAAGAATGCAGGGTTGTTGGTTGTTCCTAGAATCTTTAAAAGTACAATGGGAGCCAGAGCCTTTTCTTATCAAGCTCCACATTTGTGGAATCAGCTTCCAGTTTGTGTTCGGGCGGCAGACACCCTATCCGTTTTTAAGAGTGCGCTTAAGACCTTCCTTTTTGATAAAGCTTATAGTTAGGGCTGATTAGATTCAGCCCCTAGTTTTGCTGATATAGGCTTAGTTTGTCGGGGACATCTTCCTTCTTCCTTCTCTCTGTCTATACCCGTGTACACTCATGTTCCGATTAACCCAGCTTCCCCAAATGTCTTTCTTTTTGGTGTCTATATACGCCGGGATCCGGAGTCATGGATGATCCTGCGGTCCTGTGTCCTGGATCGCGAGCGCTGGATCTTGAGTCGTGGCTGTGGTCCTGGATCATCGGTCCTGGATGGATATCCTCATGGATTCATCTTCCTATTATACACACATGCATTTCCAAACATTTGGACTACCTATGTTGCAAATGTATTATCTTTTCAATTTACACACGGCATCTATTGCACGTCTGTCCGTCCTGGGAGAGGGATCCCTCCTCTGTTGCTCTCCCTGAGGTTTCTCCCATTTTTCCCTTTAAACTGGGTTTTCTTTGGAAGTTTTTCCTTGTACGATGTGAGGGTCTAAGGACAGAGGGTGTCGTATTGTCATACTGATATTCTGTACACACTGTGAAGACCACTGAGACAAATGTAACATTTGTGATATTGGGCTATATAAATAAACATTGATTGATTGATTGATTGATTGATTGATTGATTGATTGATTGATTGATTGATTGATTGATCCCCCTTTTTGAAAAGGGGGACCACCACCCCGGTCTGCCACTCCTTCGGTACTGTTTCCGACTTCCACGCAACGTTGATGAGACGTGTCAACCATGACAGTCCCTCAACACCCAGAGCCTTCAGCATTTCCGGGCGGATCTCATCCACCCCCGGGGCTTTGCCACTGTGGAGTTGTTTGACGACCTCAGTGACCTCCCCCCGGGAGATTGGTGTTGATCCCCTGTCATACTCCAGCTCTGCCTCTAACATAGAGGGCGGAGTTGTCGGGTTCAGGAGTTCCTCAAAGTGTTCCTTCCAACGCCCCAACACTCCATCAGTCGAGGTCAACAACGTCCCATCCTTACTGTACACAGCTTGGATGGTTCCCTGCTTCCCCCTCCTGAGGTGTCGGACAGTTTTCCAGAACAACTTTGGTGCCGCCCGAAAGTCCTTCTCCATGTCTTCTCCAAACTTCTCCCACACCCGCTGCTTTGCCTCGGCCACGGATGAGGCTGCTGCCCTTCGGGCCTGTCGGTACCTTGCAACTGCCTCGGGAGTCCCCCGGGATAACAAATCCCTGAAGGCCTCCTTCTTCAGTCGGACGGCTTCCCTGACCACCGGTGTCCACCAGGAGGTTCGAGGGTTACCGCCCCTTGAGGCACCTAGGACCTTGAGACCACAGCTCCCCACCGCGGCTTCGGCAATAGAGGCTTTGAACACCGACCACTCTGGTTCAATGTCCCCAACCTCCACAGGAATGCCCGAAAAGCTCCGCCGGAGGTGTGAGTTGAAGGCCTCCTGAACTTGGGCCTCCTCCAGACGTTCCCAGTTCACCCGAACTACACGTTTGGGCTTACCAGGTCTATCCAGAGGCTTCCCCCGCCACTCGACCCAACTCACCACCAGATGGTGATCAGTTGACAACTCCGCCCCTCTCTTTACCCGAGTGTCCAAAACATACGGCCTCAGGTCCGATGATACGATAACGAAATCGATCATGGACCTTCTGCCTAGGGTGCTCTGGTACCACGTACACTTATGAGCATCCTTATGTTCGAACATGGTGTTTGTTATGGACAATCCATGACTAGCACAGAAGTCCAGTAACAAACCACCACTCCGGTTTAGATCAGGGGGGCCGTTCCTCCCAATCACGCCCCTCCAAGTGTCTCCATCATTGCCCACATGTGCGTTGAAGTCTCCCAGCAAGACTAAGGAGTCCCCTTCAGGAGCCCCATACAGGACTCTTTCCAGGGTCTCCAAGAAGGCCGAATACTCTGAACTGCTGTTGGGTGCATAAGCACACACAACAGTCAGAGTTTTCCCCCCCATAACCCGCAGGCGTAGGGAGGCGACCCTCTCGTCCACTGGGGTAAACTCCAACAACGAAGCACCTAACCGGGGACTTGTGAGTATCCCCACACCCGCCCGGCGCCTCACACCTTGAGCAACTCCGGAGAAGAAGAATATGTGGATTTGATTATCAAATATAGGAATAGTAGATAGGATTACTTAAAATATAGTACCTTATATTTAATCTTTTTTCCCTTTAGACCCTTGTGGTTTATTCTTAAAAGTCCTTACACACACCCCATTTTCCCTCTGCTGGTCGATGGCCTTGTCGAGGGTAACGGGGTACAGAGTCGCTTGGATAAGCGGGGGAGTGCATCTGACGAAAAGATAGGTTGTTGTGCTTCCTATCTCTGTTTCTTATCCTATATCTAATAGAACTGCTCGGGTCTTGATAGATTGAGTGGGGAATTTCACGAGATCTTTCTAGAGGGTTATCAAGAATAACTTTTATCCAATGACCTTAGCCCTCTCTGTCTGTGTCCTTTTATTCTCTTGTTCCGATTAACCCAGCCAAATATTTGTTCTTGTTTTGTATCGATATCTACGCCGGGATCCGGAGTCGAGGCTGATCCTCTTGCTGTAGTCCTGTGTCTTGGATCCTCTATCCTGAGTTCTGGATTAAGTCGTGGACTTCGGGTCGTGGCTGAACCTGTCTCTGCGGTCCTGCCTTGGGTCTCGTCATGCTGCATCCCTGATGGCTTCCACAGGATTGTAGCTGACATCCTCGTGGATTCATCTTCTTATCACAGACACATGCATTTCCTAACATTCGGTCTATATGCTGTAAAATGTATTATCTCTTCTATTTACACACGGCATCTATTGCACGTCTGTCCGTCCTGGGAGAGGGATCCCTCCTCTGTTGCTCTCCCTGAGGTTTCTCCCATGTTTTCCCCTTAAACTGGGGGTTTTCTCTGGAAGTTTTTCCTTGTACGATATGAGGGTCTAAGGACAGAGGGTCTGAGGACAGAGGGTCTAAGGACAGAGGGTGTCGTTTTTCTCATACTGATATTCTGAACAATCTGTGCTGTTGTATTTGCTGTAAAGTGTCTCTACTGTACTGTAGGCTATTTTTATTATATGTACAGCACTTTGGCTCGACCAATAATCGTTTATAAATGTGCTATATAAATAAAACTTTATTTGATTTGATTTATAGGAGGATATGCAAACAGCAATGAAGGAGCCTTCTGAGCAATATACAGATGGCCTAATAAATAATGATTGCATTAAGTTGAATCATAATGAGAACTGGGTATGGAACCTCAACATATGCATTAATTAAAGGGGCCATACAATGCTAATTTTCAGGATCATAGTATTTAATTACTGGGACATGTTTCCATGCTTTAATGTTCAAAAAGCTCTTTATTTTGCTCATACTGCCTGTGCTGCAGCACCTCTTTCAATCATTAATTTAATGAAAGAAAGCAATATTTTACCGATTTTGTGTGTTTTATGGGCTTACAATTGAATATTAAAATCGATATTTACATACAGTAAAGGTGACAAAAAGAACTATTAAAGAGGACATATTATGCAAATGTTAGGTTCATATATGAAGTGTGTGCCTCTACTAAGACATATCTCCATGCTTTAATGTTCAAAAAGCTCTTTATTTTGCTCATACTCTCTGTGCTGCAGCACCTCTTTTTACCCTCTGTGCAAAAAATATTTGAAAATGGAATTCAAACTCAGTTATTTTATTGGAACAAGGAGTCAACATTGTCACATCAATATTCAGCCCTGGCTTTATAACTCCCACCTTATGAATCAACCCACGCATTCTTTCGATAATTGAGCAACGCTATGATGGGGAAGGACAAACTTCCGTCCAGTTTTCATTCTTATCTTTTCCTACAATATTAAAGACAATAAACCTCTTCTCCTAGAGAGACAAGGTGGTATGATGAGCCTTCCAGAAGCGCCCTTTGTGCTCTCCCACAGCTCACCATTTTTGACAAATGGCCTTACTCGTGCATTTCAAGGTGTAATGATTTTGGATTTTTGTGTTACATTGGGGTTCTGGCTCTTTCCTAGACCTTTTAAGCCCTCTCATACTCCATTATCTGGAGACCCGGTGCTCCTTTCACTAATTTCCTGAAGTGTTTTTGTGAGGGCTCATTGAGGCCACGCATGTTTTTAAAGTTAATTAACCATCCATTGTTAAATATGAGCTAATTTAGGGATCAGTCTGGCTACTGCTGAGTTTTCCACTGGGAGAGGAGAAGCTTTTACACCTTTTGAAGTATCATTTTGGTCAACAGCCTCTGAGTCACACTTTTAGTATACGGCTATGGAGTGTGGTTCAGAAAAGTCCCTTTTTTTATGTTGACAGTGAAAGCTTTCTTGTCCTTGAGAGAAGAAGTTTGAAAAAATACTCAGAGTTCAGGGTGCTCTTACTTTGTTGTTGCAATTTCAGAGACTTGGCACCATACAAGATTTGAATTAGCAGAGAAGGCTACTGGGAACATGGCTAGTGCATGTTGGCAGAACAAGGAAAGAGGAGGTTGTTCCCTCATGGAAGTTTGACTGAATTTAAATATCCAACATTATCATATCGTCTTCTCTGAGTGCAAGTAATCAGAATAATGACACAGTCTACTGCCAGGTGTATGCATCAGTCTCACAAGCCCTTTTCGCTCTATGAATATTGGTTCTCTTTACCTTCATATGAGCACATATCAACAAGAAGCAATCCTGTTGCTTCTGACCCGACAACAGGTGCCTGATGAGGAGCTGCGAGAAGAGAAGGGCAACATCGGAAAAAGGTCAAAGGAAACAGCGTCACAGTATTCATTAAAATGTTTACGTCTAACACTACTGAGTGTTTTTCGAAGGCTGTGAAAGAAAGGACAGATGTATTGAGTCGGGCCGTACAATAACTGAAGCCTAGGGCAGATATTTCCTTGAAGATCCATAATTTGTGAGTGCACTTTGGAACGAAAGGGCAGCGGCCTCAAGCAGGGCTTTCAATGGCTCATCGTGGACAATTGAAACAGTCACTACTCGTACAATCACATGCATGAAAATGAGATTGTTTCGGGGATCCTGGCAACAGCGTGTTTTTCCTTGATTGGATTTTTTTTTCTGGTGTTTTATTCAAATCAAGGTTCAATGAATTGAACAAACTCTGGTTCAGCAGCTGTGTTCCAAGGATAGAAAATATTAAAAAAGCAGCTGCAGTTGATGCGGGGGAGGATGGAGCTCATTCCATTGAAAACCATGCATGTAAGTCCTTAATATTTCATAAAAAAGGAATTTATCGAATGAAAAGCACATTTGGAGCTCTTGTTATTATTATTTTTCTGCAATTCAATGGGTTTTCGGGCCATGAAGTGGAAAACACTCTGAATTGAACCGAAATTAACAATCTTTTTAATTTGAACAGGCACAGAATAGATTTGCTGTTGGAAAAATATTTTCTTTAATCTGTAATGCAGTAGGTTACTTATTAATAATAATTTTTTTATTGAAGCAGGCATTCCAGTGGAGCTTTGAGGTTGTTTCTCTTCAACGTGAGTTTATGTTGTGCACCGACAGAAATGTTAAGAGAGTTTCATTTTCATGTTGTTTTATGTTTGTTTTGTCACTCACCATTTACCTCTCATTCCAGGCTTCCTGGGGCCTATACTACAAACCTGGTTCAACCTAACCTGGATATGTTTGAGTTAGCCGGTTGGCCTAATCCAAAACATACGCGCTCTCGCTAAACTGTACTACGACGCTGGTTATCAAGTGGATCGCTCAAGCCAGCCGTGTCCTATCTAGTTAGGTGCGCGTTCACATGAAAGGGGTGGTATTTGGAGCATTCGACCAATCACAAACATGGAGAAGCGTACTGACAGCGCAGCGTCATACTTCCTGCATGAAAAGTGAACTTTAATACTAGTCAAAAATGAAGAAGTTAAACTTTAAACATCCATGACTTAAACACTTTATCCAGGATAAAAGCCACATAGCTGCACCTGCAAGGTGAATACAGCTGGTAAAAGAAAAAGTGTTTGAATGCGTACATTAACAGGTTTATGATATCACTGCCCCGTCTAAAACACGATCTGACTTCAATTACATTTGTCTCGAGTGTTTCGTCAACTTATGTGTTGCTTAAAATAATACTTCTGCATACAGTATGTGACACTGTGAGTGTTGCACGGCCAGATACGGCTCAGCTGACTCAGATCAGGAGATATATGATACATTATGAAGTGATATGCCGCGGACTGTACTTAATGTACTCTGATCCGGTTACTTATGTTGTGGCCGATATTTAAGTAAACTTTCTTAACGCTAATGTTATAATAGTCAGATTGCTCTGAAGATGGAGGTGATATTCTATTCATGTTCACGTTCACACAGTCGGTGATTTTTGCCGACCGTCTTTCCTGCGACAGCAGTTTTTCTGTATTTCCTTTCTCCTGTAATATGACTTGATCGCTTTAAACTCCGCACACTGAGCTCTGATTGGTCAGCAGGCGGTGCTTTCACTGAGTTGAGCTCTTAGCCTGCAACCTAACCTGGTCCCGACCAGGTTAGCTGCTTAGCATATATTACCATGGAGATCTAGCCTGCTAAAAAGAGAACCAGCTTCGGATGACCGGAAAGCCGGAGTTTTCCCTGAATTTAGCCGGCTAAGCGAAAATCCTGCTTCGCAGTATACCCCCCTGATTGTCCACCCCTTGTGTGTATCCTGTGCTCATCAGCACCAGCCCCGCCCCGCCCCTGATTGTTTTCACCTGTGTCTTGTTGTCGTGTGTTTAAATTCCCCAGTCTCCCAGGCCCTTTCACATTTAATCAAATCCCCCTCCTCGACTCCTCGGTCCTCCGGTAGTGACCCGGAAATGAATTTCAGCGCGCCATGTTGAAGGACATCTCATTTCTCTAAATGCACTTCGAGGACCGAGGATCGAGCGTCGAGGAGGCTCTCTGGAGGAGCTATAACCGAGGATACACTGATGGGTCCTCCACGGTCCTCCACTGCTCCTTCGTGGATGCATTTCCGGGAACAGACAGAACGTTTTCCGAAGCCGTGGCTTGAAAGCATAATTGCTTCGTTTCCTCGGAATTGAGAAACACCCTGAGTGCTGCAGCACCTCTTTTCACTCTCTGTCTGAAACCAGAGCTCAGTCTGCTCTGATTGGTTAGCTGGCTGGCGTGGACATTTGGAATCTTAGCCTTTGGAGATGATTTACATTTACATAAAAACCATTATAAAACACTACAGGAAAGGGAAAACCCCTAAAGGCATGATAGGGCCTCTTTAACTCACTCACAGTCTGTGTTGCAGATCATTTATGAGAGTTGTCACGGCTCATTGCAGCTCTGCTTCAGTAAACAGTGTCCGAGCTGAAAGTAAACTGCAGTAACCTCACTGCTCATTCTGCTGGAAAGTCTCAGAAGTCCAGAAACACACGCATCACTGAGGCCGTTTCTCAATCTCGAAGATACTGGCTTGGTAGTCGCGTACTTCCAAGTCACTTCCTTCAGAAACGAAGCAGTACTTCCAAGCCACGGCTTCGGAAAACGAAGAAGAATGGAACAGGCTAACAAGTGTGCCACTCTCTCTAACGGTTTCAACATAAACTGTACCGAAAATAAATACCTCACGATGTCTATCTAATTATGAACTTGCTTTACTTTCACGGAACACATTTTTGGTGATAACAAATGTAACAACACATGTACACCACTACATGCTTACATTTAAATGTGTGCTGCGTCGTTTCAGCCAATTGGTCCATGCGCAAAGCATTGTGGGGATTTTAAGGACGCGAAGTCTACCCATGTGCAGCCTCGACATTTCCCCCAAACCAAGGACGCGGCCTCGGTAGAATTCCAAGTATGCTGGACATTGGAACGGTCCTGCTGCGCCACTTGATGACGTAGCATCCTTGAAATATTGGCTTGGAAGCCAGTATCCTCGAGATTGAGAAACGGCCTGAGACTGATCATTTGTAGGAACATGTGCATCAGGCGTGATCGCTCATCAAGAGTATTTAATGCAGCTTGTTTAACATGGTTCTATAATAAATACTATATCATATGTTATATAATACATGTTGCTCTGCTTTTCTCCTCAAAAAACGGATAGATGTGTGGGTTGTTCACTTGTTCTGATAACATGCAAGAAGGATTTCAGACTTCTCATCTGGCAAATCCTATGCATTAGTGATCAACCAAGTGGCAAACTGTGGGGTAGAGCCGGGAAGCCAATACGGAAGTGTCACACACTGCAGTTCATATATTGGCCGATAGGCCATGGCTGCAGAAAGGAGCAATTTCCATAGACCCCCATGTTAAAATGCCCAACTTTACAGCAGAAAAAAACATGTTTCTACCCCTGGCTCCATACATTTTTATTATCGATATAGTTAGATTCCACCTTCATGATTATGGATCTGTGAGTGAATTGTTTTCTAACGCGACCCTTTTATTTATATTAGGTCTTAAAGTGTGTGCATAAATTAGGGCGTGGTCACATTGAGTGACGGCTCTGTCAAGTGCCTGCCGCTGTTAGCTTCTTGTCTCTCTGCTAGCTGCTCCGTGAAGCTAGCTACAGGGACTCTGCCTGCTCAGCTCATCCAGGAAACACAACTTGTTTGTTTGTTCTTCATGCTTATATATCGGACTATTGTGACTCGCTCTGCGGTTAAAACAGACGGTGCATGAATGCGGTAAGTGAAATTCGAGTGCTTTATTTATGTGTTAATGATTTTAATCAGCTACGTAGTACGTAATGAATGGTAAGGCTTGGGTTAGCATGTAAGCTAGTGGTAGCTACATCGGTGCTAACGATGGTAATCGTAGCCTCCAAGTTAAAATCATAGACACAGATAATACTGTTGAACAAACGGCTTCTGTTTGAGGTTGATAAAATAAGGTTACATCCTTGTAACTTAGAGATATTTTATTATGTAGGTAGAACTGTATGCATCTAAGGTTAATTTAAATTGGCTATGCTCAAGTATGTAGACAAGCTAATGTCGAAGTAGTTATGTGAAATCAACCTCACAATAAGATGTGTGTATATTACAATTATTAATGTCATATTTCAAGATGATTACTTAGATATTACAATATGGTTGGTTGAGCTGGAGTTCATTATCGAGCTTACACGTTAACGTCACAGTCATCTGAAGAACGAACCCAAACCTTGTTGTTTTTATTAATTGCATTACCAAATGGGTATCAAATAAACAGTAAGCATTGGTAACACAACTTCCAAAGTTATAGTAAAATAAAAAGGACCCTGACTCGGACAATACACAATCCAACAGAAGAGATTCAGTTATATTGTTTGTACACATGGTACTTTACATATATATATATCTGTTTGTTTAAGGTGTCCAGGTGATGCAGACAGGCTGGACCAGAGAGTGAGAGACAGTACTGGACTCCTCACAGCAGTGAACTTCAGCTCAGGTACAAAGACTCTTTTTTTCATACTAAGAATCAAGAAAGATATTGGTTTAAATGAATTAAGTATTGACTTTAATACACTGATATACATTCCATTAAACAATACGAAATACTAGATCACCTACACATCAGTTAAGTTGAGGGGTTTTTCCATGCAAAAAGTTACATTTAGATATTTAGCAATATGACTTTGTCAGCTTTCTAATTTAATGTATTGAAGGCAAAGATATTTAACACATAGTGAGAACTGCTACTATTTATCTCTCAATATTGTCTGTAAAAAACGTGGTAAAAGTTATTCTTTCAGTGAGACAACAGAGCAAGCTTCTACAGTTGCACTACGTTTTGATAACAGTTAAATATTATTTTGATAATAACATATATTTCAATGTTGATGAACTTCATACTGTTCATTCATAATCTGATTGTCTTTGTAGCTCATTGTTGAAATAAAAAAAAAACATTACAAAATGATTATATCTACAGCCCCTAAACACACAAACACACCGCTTTCATAAATAACACACTTGTTCTGCAATAATATGTTTTATGTTTCCTGTCATTTTTGTTAAGAAAGGACATGCCTGAAAGACACAACATTTTCTCCTTCTCTGAGGGTCAAGAAGAACATCCAAGAGGAACATTAAAAGCTGATGTTATGAGATTTTAAGACCAGTACAGGACATTCACTAAGAAACTACTTTTATTGTAAAAACAGTCAGCTGATCGAATGCAGCTATTTCCGCATCTACACTCCATCAGCTGATTATTTCTATTTGCCTCACTTTATGAGCTTCACAACATGTACCTTGTTTTGCAACGTCACAAATAAATGGGGCCAATCTTCAGTCAGATGTGAATGTGTAATCTAAAATTTTCAGTAAGAATAATGGACAAAAGGAGTACAAATACAATTTATTGAAATGTGAACCAAAAGTTAATCAAATGTTTTAAATAAAAAGGACATATGGACAGAAGGTGTAAACCTATTAAATGTATAAGTAAACACATTTAGTCAAATAATGTGACAGACTAGGCCTGTGCAGTTGGTATCAGCTTTGCCCAGCATGGGCTCCTTCATCAGCCCTGGTCCTCCTCGCAGAGGAAAGACCCTCAGTCCTCTCCAAACCAACAGACAGGACATCCATCACACGGAGGTTTCTCCCTGAAGTCTCTGCTGCTCTCTGGACACCACGCTGTCTCAATCCGTCCACACTGAATATGAGAGGGGGAAAATGAAAATAATAAATGCTTTCAGTGTTTCTCAAACTTTTTCATACCAAGGACCACTTAACCAATAAAAAACACTCGCGGACCACCTAACTACACAAATATCCCAAAACACATAGTTTTTTACAAATCGCCTGAAAATGGTACAAACAAGTAGAAACATGTGTGATGGAGGTGTTTATCTGGGCTATATCATGCAATCAAAAGTTAAACTTAAGCTCACTCCATTGCGGAGATATTCCCGCGAGAGTGCAAATTAATTAATTTACTTCAAATGTGAAATTGTACTAATATACTCACGGACCACTAGGGGGCACTCACGGACCACCAGTGGTCCGCGGACCACACTTTGAGAAGCACTGCTTTAGACCAGGGGTGGCCAACCCGCGGCTCTCGAGCCGCATGCGGCTCTTTGCCTAGTTTCATGCGGCTCTTCAGTTCATATCGAATTTTAGATGTGTGAGTTTGGGGGAGAGACACTGGCTCCTGACTAGTGTTGCACGGTGTACCGATACTTGAAAGGTATACCGCGATACTCTGCCGTTAAAAACGTTACGATTCCTCCGTTTCATTCGTATCGGTACTTTAAGAATGACGGGGGAAAGTACTCCGGTGAGAAAGCGCTGTTTTAATAAGAGCCGTGTGTGTTCAGCGCTCTGCTTCCACTCCCTGCACTGCAGCCGTGTCTGCAGTCCCGCCCCTCTCAAGCACGATCTAAGTGCCTCCCCTCTCTCGTGCACGCGCTAGCTGCCAGAGCATGTGAGAAAACGAGAAGCATGGCTGCAAGTGGGAGTACAACTGCCACTGCGCCTCGACTTGTTGACAAAAAAGACGCCAGAAGCGAAATTTGGAAGTATTTTAGCTATATCTCTGACAGTGAGGGCAAGCCTACGGACACCACGAGGCCTGTCTGTGAGAAATGTATTAATTTTATGTAATACGAATTCTTGTCATTTATTTTATTTATTGTTCTCATTGTTTAAAAGTTTGTGTTATGGTTATGGTTATAAAGCACAATAATTACATTTAAGACTGTTTCCCTCTTTTTAGGAAAAGTATCGAAAAAGAATCGTAATCGCAATTCTTGACTTGGTATCGAAACCAAAATGTTGGTATCGTGACAACACTACTCCTGACAGTTAAACCTGATATTTAGTTGGTCTGTTAAGTATTGAATGCTGATAATTCTGACGTAATTTGGCCGGTCAAAGTTGTTTGGGCTCGGATAAAATCGCGTCTAATTTTGATGTGGCCCAAGAGCCAATCACAATAATACCTGCGAACCTATCGTTGATTAAACACTATCCAGTGTTTCCCCTACCATTGTCTTGGAGGGGCACTGCGCCCCGCCAACGGAGCCCCGCGCCCCCCCTGAAATTCAAGGTGTTTAAAAAATAAAAATATATATATTATTTAATTTTTTTAAATATATATGTAGCACTAAATTGCAAATAATCTATGACTACTGTCACTTTTCACATTGAACATGTGCTCTTTTATTAAATAAACTAAACGCTTTCATTTTAAGTTGTGAGTTTAGTGTTTTTGACCCTAAGAAACACTGATGCATTAATCAATAACAATAATCCACAGCTCCTCTCTCTGCTCCAGAGGATTTAAAACATATATATCCCAATGCCACAAAAATGCATCAGTGACGTGGTTGAAATCTTGTCTCCAGAAAACAAAAAATTGAAACAAGCGGTATCAGTGACTGTGTGTTTGATGTGGCTCTTTGCAGTAGCATAGCAAAAATGTGGCTCTTAACCTCTGACTGGTTGGCCACCCCTGCTTTAGACAATAAGATACATAAAGTTGACTGTTGAGTTGCTCAGTTTTTTTAGATTGTCAATACTATTACTGTATAACTAATATCTCAGGTTAAGAGGCACATTCAAATAAAGATTAGTCTTTAAATACCTTTTGAATTGTTTGTCTAAAGTCAAGGATCTAGAACTGGTAGGCTACTTAGTTTTAATGATACAGTCTGGTTATTATGCTGTTTGGAGGAGGCCTCACAGGTAAGAGCACTAACTAGCTACCATCACATGTACCTTAGCTTGACTTAAATGTATTAAACGTATAGTTAAGTGATATCAAAATATAAATAACTAATGTCATGCAAACATATTAATATTTGCTTGATTCCAGTGTTGAATTTAGCACAATTGCATACAAACGTTAAGGGGTTTTAAGATTCTGAAGTATTATGCTAAAAACTCAATAACTTAGATTATTATTTATAGTTTTGCTGAATAGTTTCATGTCCGCTTACCTTAGAAACGTAAAATGCGACGGCAGTGTGCACATGGGGAGCATGTTAGCTTAGCTTGGTAGCTTCAGCTAGCTCTGGAACTTCCAGCTCGGTGGCAGCAGGTTCCGCCTCGGCTCCGCCTATTTGCCCTTATTTGGAGAAGGCGGGAGTTGAACTCTGACATGACTGTTGAGCGGTTAGTGGCCGACTCAGCCTACTAAGGGCTTCACGGCAACTCTGCAGAATCCTATGGGTGACGTCACGGACCCTACGTCCATTTATATATACAGTCTATGTCAGGGGTCTTCAACTAAAATTCAACGAGGTCCAGTTAGAGAAAATCTCCCCATGCAAAGGTCCGGAACATCAACATGTCTAACTTGCTTCATGAATTAGTGTGATATATATTGAAGTGACCTGCTGTAGCTGTATCAACGTCTGCATGTAATCAACAACTGACTGCCAATCAAATAAAGAAAGTACAATTCAAAAACAACAATATTTATTGTCAATTAACATTGAACTACACAGATATACAGTAAATACTGTGGATATGTGTAATGTTCCTCTCGGGCTGCATTTACAAATAAAATAGAGAAAATAAATAAAATAGCTTTTGAAAATATGTGCATCTTAAAAGTGCTTAATTTTAGATAAATAAAACAAAGTGTAGCAGTAGCTTGAGAGTCCCTTTTTCTTTGTTAACCGTTTCACATCATGACTTAACAGTTTCAGACGATTATAGAACAATATCAGTCTTTACACATCATAACAATACCAGTTTTAAAGTTTCTCTTTCTTTCCCTCTTATGTTGCAGTCCCTCACTCACTTTTTTTAAATTCAGTGTAAGAATTGAGCTCGAGCTTGTCCTGCCAGGAGTTTGTAAAACTGGGCTGAAATGGTGTCAGGGCCTTTCTCATACACATGCAGGTGCTCATTGGTTACTTACAGTGATGCAAACACAGGTATGGTGAGAAAAGAGAGAACTATTCGAAGCAGAAAAAAAACAGCGTAATATACCATCTGACAAAGGCCTGCGCTATAATGCTTAAATTAACTGCTATTTTTTATAATATACTCAGATCAATAGAAGACAGAGATGTTAAGTTAAAATCAAGGGTTTTTATTATTATTTACCGCAGGGGTGGGGAACCTTTTTCCTTTCAATTTTTACAACATCCTCCGAGGGTCGTACAAATTATTGAACTCAACCTCTGCTTAAAAAAACTAAAATCACAGCCCATTAATTTGGCCTTTCTTTCATGCTGTGCAAAGAAAAAGCAACCTCTTAATCCAGATATCTCACCATGACTCCCCCACCCCCAAAACGAAAACTCTTCGGTTCTCCACGAATTACACAAGTCACCCAAATCAGCATTAAAAAAGCGGGAGGTGCCGAAAAATCCCCTATTAATGTATTGATTATAGCTCCGGGCCCGCATAGGTCGGCGTCCGGATCCGGAGCGCGGTCCGCCTGTTGCCGACCCCTGGTCTATGTGATCAACACATAGTAGTACGTTTCACAGCTAACCACCTCTTGGTGTCATACGATATCATATAAAGGATCTTGTGGTGTGGGGCTGTCAAAACGATAAAAAAAAATATCATTAGGAGTGAGTGATGCAAAACATGTGACAACAGGTTGTTTCTAATAATATTTCTGCTTTCTTTCTCTTTCTCTTTACAGAAATCGCATATACTTGGAGCAGATAGAAGCCTAGGGATCCATTTCTTTGTGAATAGGTAAGTCTGGATCATACATAGATTATCTTTTCTCAAGAGGTTTTCCAGTGATTTTATTTTCATTAAGTTGAAGGGACTCGCCAGAGGAATATAGAATCGTTGAAAATTGAAACAGCAGAAACTCAAATATCCTAACTTATCACTCAAACTCTAAACTCGCTGGATTTTCTGACTCAACATCCTCTTTCAACAGCAGGGACGGATCTAAAGAAATATTCATGGGGTGGCAGTTGCCACCCCGTGCCACCCCGTAGAACCACCACTGCCTCTGCGCCTGCTGAACTCCCAGGTGTTCAACAGTAAACTCCACGCCCCCAGTTTCTAATACAGCCCATCATATGCCAGCTTGAGTTATTTCCTGTGATTTAACAGAGCTGATCACATGCTGGGTAGAAATCCCTATGACAAGTCAGCTGACCTTTAAGAACACATGATGCAGGTCACCTTTAAATCAGGCAGAGAGTAAGAACACTCCACAAAAGGAAGTCAGTGGAGAGTTAAACAGTCAGCGTAGGGCTGTAACAATTATTTTAATTATTCATTAGTCAGGCAATTCATTTCCATAAATTAGCCCAGAAGAAATCCCAATTCCTTAGAGCACACTGATTTAGAAGTAACAATTAGACATGAAAAATAAACTATTACTAATTGCTAAACATACTTATATTTGTACAAAAGCTGAATTGATTCCAGTTGTGTTTTCTTCACTTGCTACAACTTATCACTTGTAGGAGGGGCAAACACATTATCCTTTAACACCAAAATGCCCCCATTAATGATCCTTTTGTTAACATTATAAACTCAATGCATACCTTGATTACAATGCAAACCGTGAGACTAACAGGGACATAAGAACAAAAATAGCTCACCTAACAATTTCCAAGTACATTATACATCCACCATAAGATTCTTCAAAACCTGCAGCAGCACACATTCTGTCTTCATGCTGAAATGTCTCTTTTATTGTCACCCTATCCTAAAGGTGGATACATTATTTTCTCACTGCGCTGCATAGACAAATACTGCCAATACATTCTTTACATATACTGTACAGATTCACACCACCAAAAGGTTCACATGCATCCTAATCCTAGTTATGGTTGTTATGGAGGATTGGACAGTGGGAAGTGAAGGGTCAGTACAATGCTGCAAATATCAGTGTGCTTCAGTCCCTTTCTTTACTTTGGAAAAAAATATGCTCAGTGTTGCTTCTTAATTAGAAATAAGTTGTCTTAGCTTAACCATATAGCGTAAGGAAAAATGGAAGTTTGTTGTCATAGAAACACAAGTTTGTAATGTAGAATGTAATGTCTTTATAAATATCTAATGATTAACATGAAAGCTTGTTCAAACAAGACACTTTTCATGTTATAATGAGAAAGATATTTTTGTTCTCTCTGCTATACGCTCCCTCTGTGCAATTGTAACATACTTTAACAAAGAAGACATTGATTATATTATATTATATAAATTATATAATTATTTAATAATAATAATAATAATAATAGATTTAATTTGTTAGCGCTTTTACAGGTGCTCAAAGACGCTTTACAGATATAGTGAAGGGAAAAGAAAAGGAAGGAAGGAACAACAAATAAATATATAGTTAAAGTTAAAGTCAAATAATACAAAAACAATCACACATTAAAAGCCAGATTGAAGAGGTGAGTTTTTGTGAGTTTTTTGAAGGTGGTGAGGTCAGTGCAGTCTCTGATGGGTTGGGGGAGTGAGTTCCAGAGGGAGGGGGTAGCGACGGAGAAGGCTCTGTCCCCCCAGGTCCGGTGATTGGTGCGGGTGGGGATGGATCGGAGGTTGGCTTCTGATGAGCGGAGGCAGCGGGAAGGGGCGTGGTGGTGCAGCAGGTCTCTGAGGTAGGGGGGGCTGATTGTTGAGGGCTTTGTGAGTAATGAGGAGGACTTTGAAGTTGATTCTTTGACGGACGGGGAGCCAGTGGAGGTTCTGGAGGACGGGAGTGATGTGGTCTCGGGAGCTGGTGTGGGTGAGGAGGCGGGCAGCAGAGTTCTGGATATGTTGGAGTTTATTTATTAGGTTGGATGGTATGCCTAGAGGATGATATTGCAGTAGTCGAGTCGTGAAGTGATGAATGCATGAATCAGGGTTTCAGCAGCAGAGGAGGAGAGTGATGGGCGGGCAATGTTTTTGAGGTGGAAAAAGGCGGTCCTGGTGATGTGATTGATGTGGTGGTTGAATTTGAGCTGACTGTCGAAGATGACTCCGAGGTTGCGGATGTGAGGGGGGGAGATAGAGTGTGGCTGTCAATGGTGAAGTTGAAATTCTGGATGTCTTTGATACGGGATGGGGGGCCGATGATGATGATGTCTGATTTGGCACTGTTCAGTTGGAGATAGTTTGTTTGCATCCATGCTTTTATTTCTGAGAGACAGTTGGTGAGAGTGGAGTGTGTTGTGGGGGTGATGGTTTTTGTTGAGATATAAAGTTGGATGTCATCGGCGTAGCAGTGAAATTGAAGGTTGTGGCGACGAATTATTTTGCCAAGGTGGAGCATGTAGAGGATGAAGAGGAGGGGGCCAAGCACCGAACCCTGGGGGACACCTTGGGACAGAGGAGCAGTGGAGGAGGTGCAGTTGTTGATGTTGATACACTGATGCCTGTCGGTGAGGTAGGATTTCAGCCAGGAGAGTGCAGTGTCGGTGATGTTGAGTGGTGATTCGAGGAGGGACAGCAGGATGGCGTGGTTGATGGTGTCGAATGCTGCGGTGAGATCGAGGAGGATGAGGATGTTAAGGTTGCCGGAGTCAGAGGAGAGGAGGAGGTCGTTTGTGATTTTGAGAAGAGCTGTTTCGGTGCTGTGTTTTGATCGGAAACCGGATTGAAATGGCTTAAAGAGATCATTGGAGCTGAGGTGGGCTTTAAGTTGTGAGGCAACGACACGTTCAAGTATTTTTGACAGAAAGGGGAGATTTGAGATGGGCCGGAAGTTGGACATGATGTCAGGTGTGAGTCCAGTCCATTTGCTGCATATTTGTCCTCAGCGTTGTCAGACCTTATTCAAACGGTAACTCCATTTATGATTTTTGCAATGACTACTTCATTTTCAGATAGAGCAGGGGTGGGGAACCTTTTTCCTCTCAAGGGCCATTTACATTTTTACAATATCCTCCGAGGGCCGTATACAAGTTATTGACCTCTGCTTAAAAATACTAATATCACAGATTCATTTCGCCTTTCTTTCATACTGTGCAAAGAAAAAGCAACCTCTTCATCCAGATATTTTACCATGACTCGCGCACGCATGCATGCACGTGCACGGTTGTGGCATGACCACCAAAACAGAAAGATATGGACACAAGATGTGTGCAAAAGTATTTAGTTTCCTATCCATGTGGAATTTTTTTTAAATGTTGAAGTTATTAGCATCAATCTGGTGCATTTTGAGAGCAACATTAAGAGATCTATGGAAACATCTCTCAACATCCATATGAAACAGAACGGTAAGCAGATTTATTTTTCTTATGGATATTTTACAAATCACTCCCCTTTCAAACTGTGTTCTTGTTTATTAATAACACTTTTTTTTACTGTCATATAGTATTTTATACCTGTTTACTTTATTCTCTTATTTTTTTATAATGATCATATAAAGATGTGCCTTTACCTCTACTTACCTCTTACTGGTTATAGAAAAAGCTTCTTATATTCGTTAGCATAGCTAGCTAACTAGATGCTAATAACAACAAAGTTATTGACTGTATGACAGGTGAACAGATCGCCACTGGGCTTTCAACTAAAGCAGTGGTTCTCAAACTTTTTCTGTCAGGCCCCCCCCTTTGGAGAAAAAAAAAAGTCGGGCCCCCCCCAACACAAATAGTCAGGCTCAGTGGCGGCGCCAGGAATTTATTTTGGGGGTGCTGTGGGGTAGCTTGACGTTTCATAGAGGGTGCGTCAGGCTTCTACGGGCAGGGCGTCCCATGGACCTTCATAATGCCTATTTTAAGGTTCATTTGGCCATTAAAATGCGTTTTGATCTCATTTTATGCGAGTAATGAGTTTTTATTTCGGATTATTTGTGCAGTACATGTACATGATTGTTTAGTTTGCTAGTTATGACGAAGATTACTTCATGAATGTGTACACATTCATGGTTGCTAAGGTGGTTGCTATGGACGCTGCAACAGCTCCCAGACCACGTGATCAACAACAATGGCTGTCCTTTGTGTTATTCTCGGTGAAAATGCCTATTTTAAGGTTAATTTGGCCATTAAAATGCGTTTTGATGTCATTGTATGCGAGTAATGAGTTTTTATTTCTGATTATTTGTGCAGTACATGTACATGATGTTTAGTTTGCTAGTTATGACGAAGATTACCTTACGTCTGTGAGGAAAATACACGGGGCTCAGAGCCTCGTATTTTTAAAATCTTTTTTTCCTTCTAATTTATTATTCTTTTCAAAATAACACACTGTTATTTACTCACCAATAACATACAATTATCCTTGCTTTTATTTATTGGTTTAATTCCATAATCTCGGTCTTTTTTGGTGTCCGTCAGGAACTGAATTTCAAAATAAAAATAACCGGAAACAGACGTAGGCCTATAAGGGA
Organism: Pseudochaenichthys georgianus; assembly: GCF_902827115.2. NCBI lineage: Eukaryota > Metazoa > Chordata > Actinopteri > Perciformes > Channichthyidae > Pseudochaenichthys > Pseudochaenichthys georgianus. The sequence continues at coordinate 20,293,103 of NC_047522.1, read as the reverse complement.
CAGTTCGAGCATCATTGCGATTGTCAAAATGTTTGAGTTTAGGACGGCCGAAGACACTACACTACCCAGAATCCCCAGCTATCGTTGAGGACTACAGTCCCCGTGATTACTCTTCTAGGTCTGGGATTGGATGTTGGAGTGGCAGTGCGCCAAGGTTACAGCGTCAAACAGCTGTGTGAAATGGAACGAAACCACGCCAGACTATCCAAAACTGGAATCTAACGCCCCCCCAGAACTACACACTACACTATTGTGTTTCGCAAAATGTTCTATGGGACGTCTCTACTGAACTTTTTCGTTTTCCCACAATTAGAAGTTGCCAGTATTAAACACATTGGTGTTATCAAATGTAAAACATATAATTAATAAATGGATAAAAATCGCTGTCCATAATGCGCAGCATCAATATATAGCATTAATATACCCACATGAAAGCTCATTGATACTTTGTAATTCTACTCCACTACAATTCAGAGGTTAACCTGGTATTTTTACTCCACTGCATTTATTTGAGTTACTTTGCAGATTCTGATTAATTATGTGAAATATAAACAACCCTTAAATCAGACTTTAGTTACACCTGAGTAAAATTCAGATAAGGTGATTGTCAAGTGCCAACAATCAGGAGAGATATTTGATACTTGTGCTTGAGAAGACTAAACATGTATCTGCAATTGACATTAATGGAAACGAGTAATAAAGTATATTAATTACTCGTTATTCTCTACTAATAGTTAATTAAAGACTATATATTATGGCTATTTTGCACATCCCTTTCAAGATTTCAAGATTTTAAAGGTGTATTGACATATCATACACAACTTACGGTGTAGTTATGAAATGAATGAAAAACGTGGGTCACAGGTCCCTCAACAGTGCATTACAAGACATCTATCAATATGTGTGTACCTCCACCATTAAACTGTCATATTCTGCACATTTCTTATTCTATCTACATACATAAGAGTATAATCCATATGTATAATATCAGTTAAAATAAGTGCTTCAACATAGTTAACATTGCAGGAAAGCAATATATTAGACGTTAAGTACTTTGTATTTATCTGTAGATAGATACCCCCAACGTTTTTTTCTTATATAAAAGAAGACCGTAATCTGTTATTTAATGTTTAAATAAAGGTTAATTCGTTTTTCTGTTTTGCACCTCCTCCTATTAATATCTTTGTACATCCTGCACTAAACTGTTTTATTGAAGAGATCACTTATAGTATCTTCTTGATTTTTTATATTCTATATTTCTATCACAGACCTTCTACTTTCCCCCTATGAAAGTATATGTACTCTTAATATTTTTTTAATCAAATATAACACATAAAAACAATAATTCAATAACGTGCTTTAACCACTAGGCACACAAGGTACACACAGACACTTATGTACAACATCTGAAGATGTGTAGTTTTATTCATGCTTTCACATAATTTTACAGCATATTGCTATACTATTTCAGAATCAGTATTTACATTCTTACATTCAAAATGCAATCCAATTCAAATCAGTAATATATCAGCTGTGCACCGTTATGGTGTAAATTTAACCTATCTATGAATTACATCAAATGTAAAAGTCAGCCGAATTAGTGTTGATACTGCAAGGAGACGTATTGTGTGAAGAGAAATTGAGAAGTTTTTTAATTGTTGATATATTTATGATCCACGTCAAGTATTCAGTTTCGGCGGCATTTCTTCAGTTTTTCCATAGGTCTCATCATCAGGGCGCTATAAATAAAGAACTACGGCAGATCTGTAATATTTAATGCAGCCGAACCGTGTATTACAATGCCGTTATGTGATGACTTTCAAAGATAAAAGCAAGAGCACTCGGAATTAAGTATTATTTTAGTCTTTTCAAATGTTTTCCGGATTTCATATAATATAAACACCAAATCCCAGCATGCATTGCGGCTAAAACATCCAATCAGCGTAGCTGAGAATCTTGGGTAATCGCTCGAAATGCCCACGTCTGTTTCCGGTTATTTTTATTTTTAAATTCAGTTCCTGACGAACGCCAAAAAAGACCGAGATTATGGAATTAAACCAATAAATAAAAGCAAGGATAATTGTATGTTATTGGTGAGTAAATAACAGTGTGTTATTTTGAAAAGAATAACAAATTAGAAGGAAAAAAATATTTAAAAATACGAGGCTGTGAGCCCCATGCATTTTCCTCACAGACGTAAGGTAATCTTCGTCATAACTAGCAAACTAAACATCATGTACATGTACTGCACAAATAATCAGAAATAAAAACTCATTACTCGCATACAATGACATCAAAACGCATTTTAATGGCCAAATGAACCATAAAATAGGCATTTTTCCACCGAGAATAACACGAAGGACAGCCATTGTTGTTGATCACGTGGTCTGGGAGCTGTTGCAGCGTCCATAGCAACCACCGTAGCAACCATGAATGTGTACACATTCATGAAGTAATCTTCGTCATAACTAGCAAACTAAACATCATGTACATGTACTGCACAAATAATCAGAAATAAAACTCATTACTCGTATACAATGACATCAAAACGCATTTTAATGGCCAAATGAACCTTAAAATAGGCATTATGAAGGTCTATGGGACGCCCTGTCCGCAATGAAGGTCCATGGGACGCCCTTCCCGTAGAAGCCTGACGGTCAAGGGGTCCGCTGTCCGCAATGAAGGTCTATGGGACGCCCTGCCCGTAGAAAATGACGGGAAAGGGGTACCCTGTACGTAATATAGCGACGGGGAGGGGCCCTGACCGTCCGTCAATATGTGACGGGATGGGAGTGAGAACGTGTTGCACACACACACACACACACACACACACACACACACACACACACACACACACACACACACACACACACACACACACACACACACACACACACACACACACACACACACACACACACACACACACACACACACACACACACACACACACACACACACACACACACACAGAGCCGAGCTTTAATGAAACACAGAGACCCAGACGTAATAGTACTGTATCATATTATTTCCAATCAATAATTGTTCAACATATGATTTTTTTTTAATTTAATCTTTTTTAATTAACCATTTCCCCCCCTGTCATGCCTCTGCGCCCCCCTGGGGGGGCGCGCCCCCCACTTTGAGAACCACTGAACTAAAGACACAGGCACGCAAAAACTATAGGTTACTTACGTAACCCCAGCACTCAGAGTAACATGAAATGAGATGTCTCACTATGGGATGCGCCTCAACGCGTATGCAAACAGAAGCATCAATCTCATTACGCCAATCCTGATTGGCTGGTGATCTTGACGTCAACGTCAGGGGAAATCACCCCCTATAAGTAGCTTTATATAAGTATTTTTTTTACCACCAGGTGTGCAAAAACTACAGGTACATATAATATAATATATATATATATATATATTATATTATTATCGGTATCGGTATCGGTCTTGAGAAGCAGGAAGTTATCGGTATCGGTTTAAAAAAACCAATATCGTGCATCCCTAGTGGGAACGCGTACAGAAGGACCGGAGGCCAAACGTGCACGAGCGCGTCCACGCCTAACGGTGCGTTTAAATTGCGTATTGAAAAGAACAGCTGACATTACGCGGCTCGGCCGTAACACACCCACAGCTGACTCACAATCATTGGATGTAGAGTCCAGTCTGCATATAGTGGTGCACCTCTGGACAGCAGATCCGCCCCGAGGTTCATCACTCCTGTGACGGCCCCTAGGCCTTAGACTCAGGTCCCTGGTTAGCCACTCCCCAAATCAGGAGAGATTGCTGACACCTGATTTGGGTTGACTGCTCAGCTACAAGTATGGGTGCCTGAGCAGTCAGTCTCTCTCTCCTCTTGGGTTGCTTGGCTCTACTGGACCTTGGTTTGTTTGTTTGTTCTTTCTTTATATACTGATGCATGTTCACACTACACACATTACTGATTAACTGACTTCATAGTTAATTTAGTTTCTTTAAATAAATGCACTTCAATTGGATGAATCATGTGTGGTCTCCTTCCTTTGTCCATCCTTGAGCCAGGGCGTGACATGGGGGCTCGTCTAAAGTCAAAAGTCAAATGTTGACATACATTTTGTTGGTATGAATTGTCTGTGCTTATTTAGGTTGGAGTATCACACATGGATGTAGTTGTTTTGGAGAGCTTTATTATAATCTAGTTTGGGCCAGGTTTCTTTGAGGTAAATATGCTAAATGTTTGGTGTGGCATGTGACTAGTGTTCTCCTCTGTGAGGCCAAGCAGCAGGTTCTAATAGGGAGTCTGTTGTCAGGGGTTGGGTTTAGTGTGACAGAAAAAGTGTCTAGAGCAGTTGTCTCGGGATCACGTCCATGGTTTCTTGTGGGGTCGCTGTGTATACAGTTGCCTTCCAGTACCACTGGGTTTCAGTGAATAAATACCCGCCACAAGTATCTGTACGAAGACTAGGTACGAGTTTAGTCAGATAAGGGACATACTCTAATGAGTTAGTTGAGCATGGGGAGTCACCAGTTGTTGTTGCCACTAGTTGCATAGTGTAAAGGTTTGGTGTATGTTACCTCAATTTGGTTATCTAGGTTGCTAGATTTTTGTGGTTTGATATGGCTAATATTGTGGAAGATTTTGTTCAGTGTCCCTCGGCTGAGTTGTTGGAGCAATGTACAAAGGAGCAGTTGGTGAAGATTGCTCATTATTACTCTGTTTTTGATTCCAAGCAAACAAAGGAAAACCTGAAAAGTGTTATAAAGGCTAATTTGCTAGACTATGCGGTACTGATGGACAGGGGAGGTAAGAGCATGGTCACTAATTATGTGTCTGGCTTGACATTTGAACAACAGGAACAATTGTTGATTTTGAGGTTAGAACAAATGAAACTGGATTTGGAACTGCAAAAATTGGCTTTGATTAGGGCAGGTAAAATGTCTGCATCGGCATTGAATGAGGAACTTGTAAGTTCACGCTTTGATGTTGCAAGTAATTTACTGTTGTTGCCAAAGTTTAATGAAAATGATATAGATACTTTTTTTTGTCTGTTTGAGCGTGTTGCTGATTCAAGGGGCTGGCCTGATGAGGACAGAACTTTAATGTTGCAGTGTGTGTTTACAGGTAAAGCACAAGAAGCCTACTCCGCTTTATCTTCTGATGCCTGTAAAGATTATGATACGGTGAAATCGTCTGTTTTGAAGGCTTATGAGTTGGTGCCTGAAGCGTACCGGCAACGTTTTAGAGACTGGCGAAAGAGTGGTAACAAAACACATGTGGAATTTACACGGGATTTGATCTTGCATTTCAAGCACTGGTACTCTTCTTCTGGGGTAAAAACATTGGATCAGTTATGTGATTTAATCATTCTGGAGCAGTTGAAACAGTCGGTCCCTGAGAACATTGCAACCTATATTAATGAACATAAAGTCACATGTCCTAGGGAGGCAGTAGTACTGGCTGATGAGTATGTGTTGATGCACAGGCGCATCTTTGGTGAGCGCAGTGGCGACCGTGAGCGTTATGAAAGGAATGAATCTCAGAAAGCAGGATCTTTGTCCCCAAAGTTTGCACAGCATCCTAATGGCACAAGCAATGCAAATGTGTGTAATTATTGCCATCAACAGGGTCATTGGAAAAAAGAATGTCCTTTGCTAGAGGGGAAAAGCAAAACATTTCGTGTGAAGTCAGTTGGTTTGGCTACAACTGTTCATAATCCCAGAGTTGGGGAAACAGAAGTCTTGGCTCCATTGCAAATGCAGAGTAAGGCAATTGATATCTCAGAGGTGGTTGAGTCGGGTTATGCTTCGTTTATGTCTGACGGTTTTGTAACCCTAGTTGGGAGTGACAAGAAAGTTCAAGTCAGGATTTTGAGGGACTCAGGCGCTTTGAATACTTTGGAGAGGGAGGCCATCTTGCCTTTTTCTCCAGATTCAGACATGGGGCGCTGTGGTCCAGTTCGAGGGATTGGTCTGCAATCCATTTCTGTGCCTGAGCATAAACTGTTTCTGTCCTGTGATTTGGTCCAGAGAGAAGTGGAGGTTGGCGTTCGTCCAGAGTTGCCCGTGACTGGAGTGGACATCATTTTGGGAAATGACCTGGCAGGTGGTCGTCTTTGGCCAGATCATGCAAAGCCATTCAGGGGTAACAAAATAAACATTGCAGGAAAGAGTTTTCAAGTTAGAGGCGAGGACTGGTTTTGTCCGAATAAGTGTGTAATGATGAACTTTGCTAGAAGAAGCAGTTGTTACAGATGTGGCAGGAAGAAACCCATGAGGGCACAGATGATGAAAGCTGGAGGAACAGATAGTTGGAAAACTCTGGCTGGGAAGAGCAGGGGTCTCTTCAGTGTATATGATTGGAAGTGCAAAACATGTGGCAATGTCAATTGGGCTAGAAGGTCAGAGTGCAACATTTGTAACACACGGAAGTATGTGAAAGAGAGCTACAGTAACCTCTTTGGGTACGATGGGGCAGGCAAGGGGAGCTTCGTCCCATTCTTCTTGAAGTGTTGGCCGTACAGGCATTCCCTGTTTTGTCCACTAAGCAGCAGTAGTTGCTTTTCCTGGGGTTAGGCTGTAATGATTGCGGGTGCAAATTTCGGTAGTCACCTCAGGTACTTTTTGGTCATAGTTCCTTCTTTGCCTAGTATCACTTTTGATAGGCTTATAATGCAGTTTGTGTGTGCTCTGAGACGTGTTACTCAGATTTATGAATTGGAAAAAAATGTTGTGTCTAATATTCTTGTTTTGTTTCAGGATCTGAGGTGCCACCTCATTCTTAAGGGGGGCCCCTAGGCCTTAGACTCAGGTCCCTGGTTAGCCACTCCCCAAATCAGGAGAGATTGCTGACACCTGATTTGGGTTGACTGCTCAGCTACAAGTATGGGTGCCTGAGCAGTCAGTCTCTCTCTCCTCTTGGGTTGCTTGGCTCTACTGGACCATGGTTTGTTTGTTTGTTCTTTCTTTATATACTGATGCATGTTCACACTACACACATTACTGATTAACTGACTTCATAGTTAATTTAGTTTCTTTAAATAAATGCACTTCAATTGGATGAATCATGTGTGGTCTCCTTCCTTTGTCCGTCCTTGAGCCAGGGCGTGACACTCCTGGTACGTGCGTCGCTCTCAGAGAGAGGAGAAGTCCGCAGCTCCATAAGATCAGGTTGCGTGCCAGCATGTGTAACTGGAGAGAACGCAAACCCCCTTGGCGGTTTATATACGATATTGTGGTCGTGTTGTCTGTCCTCACGAGGACATGATGTCCTCTGAGAAAAGGCAGAACGCGTTTCAGGGTGAGGAACACCGCTAAAAGCTCCAGATAATTTATGTGTGACCGTTGGAGGTCTCTGCTCCAGAGACCCCTCACAGGTCGACCTTCGTATATACCCCCCCAGCCAGTCAGACATGCGTCTGTGGTGACCACCTTCCGCGATAGGACAGCACCCATAGGTACGCCCCTTACTAGAAAAGTCGGGTGTAGCCAGTGGCGCAGTGCCATTACGCATTTCATAGTGACCATCACTCTCCGCGCGCCATGACGTGCGGGGTCCAATCTGAGGGCAGCTACCCAGCGCTGAAACTCCCTCATGTGTAAGCGTCCCAGTCGTACCACTAGAATGGCTGACCCCATGAGTCCCAGCAACCGCAGACATGACCTGAAGAGAACATATTTGCGTGGCTGGAAATGAGCGAGGCAAGCCCTGAAGGCGTTCACTCTCTCTTCTGACAAGTGGGCTGTAAAGGGCACCGAATTCAGGCATAGGCCCAGGAAGAGTACAGACTGGGCTGGAGACAACATGCTCTTTTCTGTGTTTATTACAAAACCCAGGTCGAGCAGGTGTTTTACGAGGACATTCGTCTGCGTAATAGCCTCTTGCTCTGACTGTGCGAGAAGGATCCAATCGTCCAGATAAGTTGCCAGGCGAATACCCTGTTGTCTTAACGGGGATATCGCGGCTTCCGTACACCATACAAACACTCGTGGGCTGAGAGACAGACCGAAGGAAAGTACTCTGTACTCGTAACAGACATCCTGAAAGGCGAACCTCAGATATTTCCTTTGTGGGTAATATACTGGGATGTGGAAATACGCATCTTTCAGGTCGACTGATGTGAACCAGTCGTTTTGGCGCACGAGACGCAACAGAGATGTGTGAGTGAGCATTCTGAATTTGTATCTTTTGAGATATTTGTTCAGAGCTCTCAAATCTAGTATAGGCCGAATTCCGTTCCCTCCCCGTTTGGGAACGAGGAAATACTTGGAATAAAAGCCGCTCTGACTCTGTTCGGCGGGTATTATCGATATAGCCTTCTTTTCTAGCAGCGAGAAAATCTCTTGCTCTAGAATATGGGCCCGACTCTCCCCGGGCCTGTGAATACAGAATGCCTTTTTCCCGGTCTGGAAGGTTGGTCAGGTTGAGTCACCTGGCTCTCTCCTGTTCCACCATCATTCCCAGTGCTTTGCCCGTGGCTTGGACTGCACAGCGCTGCACACGGAGGCAAATGTCCGTGATCGCTGCGATCTCGTCCCACACGGCAGGCTCAGGTCTGCTCGACATGTCCTCGCAAAGCTCCGCCTGGTAGGCGGTCAGCAGCGAGGAGACGTTGAGAGCCCTGGCGGACAAAGCTGCGGCTTTATAGCCCCGTTCGGTCATTGCTGACTGGAACCGGTCTGCCTTTGCCGGTAGCATGGGGTTCCTGCTTGGTGTCGAAGCCAGCCTCGGTTGGAGGTGGGCTGCCACCAGCGGTTCCATGGGCGACATGCGGAGCAGGCCGAGCCTCTCCATACCGCCACAGTCCAGGGAGGAGGCACCCTGGATTGGGGCCTTGTTGCTGAAGGGACGGTCTCTCCACGAGACCGACACCTCTTCCAGCATATCTGGAATGACTGGAAGGAGCTGCCTCTTCGTCCTCGCTGCTTGGGGCAAGTTCTTCCCCTCGTCGCGAGATCTGGAGGTCTCCTTGGCCACTTCAGGCCATGGGATGTCCAGCCTGGATGCAGCGCGTTGACACACGGCCTGCAAGGCCATGCTTAGGACGGGCGAAGCTGGTGTGCTCTCGCCCGGGGGAGCGGACATCCCTCCCGGCTTTGCAGCCTGAGCCGATGAAACGAAGATGTCATCCCCATCCGAGTCAGACAGGAGGAACTCAGAGGTATCCTCTTCGTCCTCCATGTAGTCCAACTCCAGGACATCCTCCGCGGGTGGAACCATGGTGAGTTCCAATTGGGAGCCCCAGCTTGACACAGCGCGGGGCTCCGCTCTTGCCGCCACCGGGTCCCAGCCTGAAACGGCGTGGGACTCCGGTTCAGCGGCTGTCGCTGTTGTTGAGCCCCAGTCTGACACAGCGCGGGGCTCAATCTCTGCGGCGGACGCCACCATGTCTTGATTGCCGGACGGCGAATCAGCGGACATGAGGGGGTCCTGTCCCGACAAGCTAGCTTGGCGTGCTAACCGTCGGCGGAGGCTCTTCATGGTGAAGCGGGTACAAAGCCCACACGAGCCGGGGTTATCGATAGCCTCCCGGGCGTGTTCCAGCCCGAGGCAGGACGAGCAGACCTGGTGTGAGTCTGTGCCTGACATTTTAAACCCGCAGCAGCATAGCCGAGCCTCCGAGTCCCTGACTCCTCTGGTGTGAGGGAGAGAAGGGTCCATCTTCGATCGCCGGGGTGTCGGCGTGGAGTGGACACGCTAGTAACAGGTACGTTACTGAGAAAAAATCCAACCTTGCCGTTAGTCCGAAAGGAAAAAAGGCGACGGTGTAGATTTTACTCTTTAAAGAATATTAACTGGTGTGTTAATACCTTTTTTATCTCTGTCTCCTCTGGTGTGAGAGAGAAATGAGAATGTCCTCTTTACCGTGGTGTCGGTGTGGAGGGAACAACAAACTAGCAACAGGTATGTTACTAGCTTGAAGAAAAAATCAAACCTTACCGTTATTTCGACAGAAAGAACGGCGAGGCAGATTACAATATTAACTGATGTGTTAATATTGTTCAGTCTTCTTGCAAAGCAAAAAAGTAACCGGCAAGCGCCCGCCGACCGAATGTTAGCTTTGGGTTCAGTCTGTGGACCGTTAAGCTAGCCCGGTTACTGATAATTCGAGATGTGCTCTGAAGCGAGAAGAGGTGTTTGAATGACGCTGCGTCGTAGTGCAAGCTACTTAAAGGGTGGGTGGATTCCCTGATGTAGACGTCAAGATCACCAGCCAATCAGGATTGGCGTAATGAGATTGATGCTTCTGTTTGCATATGCGTTGAGGCGCATCCCATAGTGAGACATCGAACGGAGTGTTATGAATGAGAACTGCAGCATGTGTACGGCTCCTTATGGGTACTGCAATTTCTGGAAGTGCCGGAGTGATGTTCTGGTGCTCTCAGTCAGAACTGCACCCTGTCAGACGATACATATACCACGTGGTGACACGTTAGGCTCGTGTTGTGTTCAAGGACCCTGACCTTGGCTAGGAAAAACAGGCACTCGCTTGTTTAATTTTTTTGCGGTCTAGATTTCTCAATTTTTTTTCTTTTTTGCTGGTGTTTATAAATTACCTCGAGGGCCGTACCAAATTGTCTCGCGGGCCGTATACGGCCCAGGGGCCGGAGGTTCCCCACCCCTGAGATAGAGCAACAGATGGGTCTCAGAAATTCCATGAGATTTTTAGATTTTAAATTACAAATACCTCAAATAACTAGTTGGAAAAATAAAGTAGAGAGATAATGGATTCTCTTCGTGCTTCAAAATGTCAGAACAACTAATTTGTTAACGTGAAAAGGGTAAGGGTAAAATCCATTTGCAGAGAATTGGATTCCCAAATGACCCACATAGTTTCAAAACCATGAGTTCACTTTTGTGGTTTTCTTCACTCACAATGTGACGTTTCTTCGCGCTCCACATGGATTTTGTATCTGCATGCAACCAAAGCCTGCTCAATTGATCGGTCAATACTACTTGGGCGACAAACTGGCTACAAACAGAGATGCGACAACAAAATCCGATTACTGACAGATATCTGTTTAGAGAGATAACATTAGATAGGATAAATAAGCTCCAAAACTCAAGTTATATCTGTTTGAAAATCAGTTTTGCAGCAGGATGTTTCCAAGTTGCTTCCAATTTTAGTTTATTTGCAGACATTTATCAAATCAGCAGAATATGAGTATACAGCTGAGACTACACTCCTTCATGTGGAGGCCAAAAAAGAGAGACTAAAGCATCACCCATCGTGCAGCCATGATGATTACAACATTCGCGAAGCTACAGGTTAACAAGACTTGACTGGTCTCCTTGAAATGGGCATTCTCACTTGAAGAACCCTGTGACAGTACTTCAGATTCTGACAGGAAAATGGCGTGGCTGTGGGAATGTTTCTTGAAGGATGGATAGATATTTGGCAGCGGAATCACACAGGTCACAAACACAAGACACTCAGGTTGAGTAAACTAAACGACTTGTGATGGACAGTCTAAATCAAAGACAGATCAAAGTTGAAATGTCACCTTTTATATCCCATACATTCTTATCCCATATCAAAAGCCAGTGAAGCTACAGTGAAAGCCTTGAGCTGAGATAAGGAGCTGGTTACAGAAGGCTTGAACACTCACAACATTTGATTTATTTACTTTAATTTCTTTCTTGAATTGAGTCCTAAAGACAGACCGCACAGACCAAATGGCAAAAAGCACGTTATACCTTAAACATGAGCAGTTAGGAGGCAGAAAGTAGTGTATTTTGAACACAACAAACAAGAGTTGGAGTGGCTGAAGTTACACAAAATATCTAACAGTTGATGTTTAATGCATCATCACTTTTCCACACAGTTTACATTTGAATTGAATTAAGCATGTGTCCTTTAATAGAGACATACGGACAATAATTGTAACATATTTCCCTGTCATTTCCTAAGCTAAATGTTTTCTTAGATGTTTTTTGTTTTGACAGACACAACTTCAATTTTTCCAATCGTTATCAAAGATGACTTAATTCAACGGAGGAAGAAGACACAAATGGAGGTACAGTAAAATGCCATGCAGAAGTATTCAACCCCCTTGGCATTTTTCTTGTTTTATTGCATTAAAACATTTAATTTAATTCGATTTTTGGAGAATTTGTATTATTTGATGTACACAACATGCCTACAACTTTGAAGATGCAACACATATTTTTTATTGTGAAACAAACAAGAAATAATAATGAAAAAGAAAAAACATGAGCATGCATAACTATTCACCCCCCCAAAGTCAATAATTTGTAGAGTCACCTTTTGCAGCAATAACAGCTGCAAGTCTCTTGGGGTATGTGTCTATAACAGGGGTGTCAAACTCAAGGCCCGGGGGCCAAATCCGGTCCGCCACTTCATTTTATGTGGCCCACAAGAGCTTGCAAAGAATATAATAAGTTTATTATAATGTTACGTGCCGCTTTACAGGAAAACGTTGCCCATAAACTACATGTCCCACACAACCCGGTATCACGGCAAGACGTGAACATGTGACGATTTACCATGCTGGGAGACGTGAAGATGTCACAATTTCGTCCCTTTAAACGTGACAGTTACACGGTATTGTTAACCCATGTTAACCAATGGAGAAATAATCGGAAATACCAACCAAATGCTACTCCGACGTAATTATTTATTTTGTAATAGTCACACTCGATTACGCCGATTTTCTTGTTGCCCCAGCTGGTCGACACCTCTTTTAGCAGAAACAAAGGCTACATTAATGTATTAAATCGATGTTAATCCGTGTGTGTGAATGTGGAATTAACAGACGTGACGTTGTGCGATTGAGTTGCCAGGCAACAGCTTCGGTTCATGTTAATTTACAAACTCTTCAACTACAACCGTAGTTATATTTAAAAACATGTTAGAAGGCCTCACGAAATACTTTAATGCAAATTAAAATGTAAATGTGAAGGAATGTGTGTATAACAAAATACATCGGTCATAAACGAAACCGGAAACAGACGTAGGCAAGATCCTCAGCTCGATGATTGGATGGTTTAGCCGCAATGCATGCTGGGATTTGGTGTTTATGTGATGTGAAATCTGAAAACGTTTTTTAAAAATACAATAATACTTTATTCCGAGTGTGCTTGCTTTTCTCTTTGAAAGTCATCACATAACGGCATTGTAATACACGGTTCGACTGCATTAAATATTACATATCTGCCGTAATTCTCTTTTTATAGAGCCCTGCTGAGAAGACTTCGAGACAAACAGGAGAACTGCCACCAAAACTGAAGATGTGACGTGGATCATAAATATATAAGCAATTAAACATCATCTTACATTTCTTTTCACACAATACGTCTCCTTGCAGTATCAACACTAATTCGGCTGACTTTTATATTTGATCCAATTGGTAGATAGGCTGTATTTACACCATAAAGGTGCACAGCTGATATAAAGGGACATTTCATATTTAATGCAGCCGAACCATGTATTACAATGGCATTATGTGATGACTTTCAAAGAGAAAAGCAAGCACACTCGGAATAAAGTATTATTGTATTTTTAAAAAACGTTTTCAGATTTCACATCACATAAACACCAAATCCCAGCATGCATTGCGGCTAAATCATCCAATCATCGAGCTGAGGATCTTGCCTACGTCTGTTTATGACCGATGTATTTTGTTATACACACATTCCTTCACATTTACATTTTAATTTGCATTAAAGTATTTCGTGAGGCCTTATAACATGTTTTTAAATATAACTACGGTTGTAGTTGAAGAGTTTGTAAATTAACATGAACCGAAGCTGTTGCCTGGCAACTCAATCGCACAATGTCACGGTCGTTAATTCCACATTCACACACACGGATTAACATCGATTTAATACATTAATGTAGCCTTTGTTTCTGCTAAAAGAGGTGTCGACCAGCTGGGGCAACAAGAAAATCGGCGTAATCGAGTGTGACTATTACAAAATAAATCATTACGTCGGAGTAGCATTTGGTTGGTATTTCTGGTTATTCCTCCACTGGTTAACATGGGTTAACAATACCGTGTAACTGTCACGTTTGAAGGAACTTAATCATGACATCTTCCCGTCTCCCAGCATGGTAAATCGTCACATGTTCACGTCTTGCCGTGATACCGGGTTGGTCCCACAATGCATCTCATTTTGTGACATGCGCACTGAAGAGACTTGCAATGATTTGCCCTAGACTTCTGCTTTCAGACGTAGTTAATTATGAAGTTATTACCCTATCCGATAATAATCCAATGCAGAGGAAATATTGTAAAATTATACATTATTTTATATTTATTATCTATGTATATTTATATAGTCTTAAAGTTACCACCGGCCCTTTGAGTGCAACCATAATTCTAATGTGGCCTGCGATGAAATTGAGTTTGACACCCCTGGTCTATAAGCTTGGCACATCTTTCCACTGGGATTTGTTTCCATTCTTCTTGGCAAAACTGCTCCAGCTCCTTTAGGTTAGATGGGTTCCACTCGTGTACAGCCATCTTTAGGTCATACCACAGACTTTGACTAGGCCACCGCAAGACGTTAAATGTTTCCCCTGAAACCACTCTAGCGTTCCTTTTCAGTATGCTTTGGGTCATTGTCCTACTGGAAGGTGAACCTCCGCCCAAGCCTCAAATTTCTGGCAAACTGAAACATAGTTTCCTCAAGTATTTCCCTGTATTTAGCTCCATTCATCACTCCTTCTATTTTTACCAGCTTCCCAGTCCCTGCTGATGAAAAACATCTCCACAACATGGTGCTGCCACCACAATGCTTCACTGTGGGGATGGTGTTCTGAGGGTGATCAGAGGTGTTGGGTTTGCGCCAGACATAACGTTTACCTTGATGGCCAAAAAGTTAAATTTGAGTCTCATCCGACCACAGGACCTTCTTCCACATGTTTGGGGAATCTTCCACATGCCTTTAGGCGAACTCCAAATCCAAACGTTTTTTATTATTTTTTGCCTTAAAGGTCCCATGTCATGGCCATTTCTACTGATCATAATTCCATTGTTGAGGTCTACTAGAATAGATTTATATTGTGCAATTTTCCAAACTCACATTGGTTTCTCACAGCATCTCTCTATAGTATGTGTATTCACTCTGTCCTACAAGGCTTGTTGGAGCTCTTGCCCCCCCCTCCCTGTGAGCCCACTGTGCTCTGATTGGTCAGCTCGCCCACTCTGTTCTGATGAGTCCACCACCGTTACAGCGGAACATCTGTGATTATGTGTTACAATGCAAGCCCCCAGGAAGTTCGCCGGAGTCTGATGAGAATATTCGTGCTGGTCAAACGGCGGTACTACACTTCCTTTAGGTTGCTGGGCCCGGAAACACTTTTTCCCATTGAGTTACATTGGGAAAGAGTGGTCTGTAACTCGTTGGATAATTTTTTTTAAACTAAATTAACTACCCAGTATGAACCCTTGTATAGCCCTTATTAAAAACATTCGTTCCTCAAGTTGTAAAAATGTGATAATAACGTTATTCTGAGAATTATTTCCCTCGGCATTATGAACGCGCATCTAACCCACGGGACCAAAGCCATATAATAGAAGAGTGACAACTGTCACTACCCGATCGTGCGGACAGCTATCATACTGAATACATTATTTACTGTGAATGTGTGCAAAAATGTATGGCATATAGCTGTCTAACAGAAGTTAAATTCATTTCTCACTTATTCTGACAATGTACTTAACCCCAAATAAAAGAACCCAATAAAAAGAGTTGTTAAATAATAGTGAATTCACGTTGTAATAACAATAACTCATCTCTCTCGAGTTTTCCTTTTGAGCTTTGCCAAAAGCCACTGTGTCAATGTTGTCCTACTTGGATTGCCGTCCAGCGTTGTCCAATATGGCGGACCATCTCGCACATGCGCACTGCAGATCGGGCAGAGCTGCAGGTTATGTACATTGTCAGAATAAGTGAGAAATGAATTTAACTTCTGTTAGACAGCCATATGCCATACATTTTTGCATACATTCACAGTAAATATGTATTCAGTATGATAGCTGTCTAACAGAAGTTAAATCCCTTTCTCACTTATTCTGACAATGTACTTAACCCCAAATAAAAGAACCCAATAAAAAGAGTTGTTAAATAATGAGTCACGTTGTAATAACAATAACTCATCTCTCTCGAGTTTTCTTTTTGAGCTTTGCTAAAAGCCACTGTGTCAAGTGTCCATCTTGGGTTGCCGTCCGGAGTTGTCCAATATGGCGGACCATCTCGCACATGCGCAGTACCGATCGAACAGGGGGACGGATCGGGTAGTGACCGTGACAACCATAGACATATAAAGAGACACGGTGGAAGCAAGTAGTGGCATATCATTACACTGGCAATTCTACCAATGGAGCAGAGTACAGGCCAATCATTATTGATATAATACAGAGGGCAGCATCCATAGGGCTACATGTGCTTGATGTCACCACCGACATGGGTAGCCCTAACCGAGCCATGTGGAAATCCTTTGGGGTGGACCAAAATAAAACATCGGTGCCACATCCAGCAACACCAGACAGGCAGCTTTATTTCATGCCCGATGTCCCACATCTGGTAAAAATGGAGTAAGAGAGGGACTTGAAAAACCTTGGTGGCTCTCTACTCATGTTGTTACAGTTGTCTTGGTTACAGCTCTCAAGTTTTTTTTTTTTGCCATTTCCACATCTTTAGAAAATATGAAGTAAAAAATTGAAGTGAAATCAACCTCTTCTCTGGAGAACAAACTTTGATTTCTCTGTCTTGTGAGTTTGCAGTCTTGCAGTTTTGCTCCTCCACCTGTAACATCACTGCCCCTCCACCTGCCATACAGTAGGTTACTAACAAGATTACTTATATAATACAGTGATATAATACATGTTTAGTATGCTTACTTATATAAAACAGTAGTATTAAACTTACCTTGTGTTTTCACTCTCACTTAAGTCCCTCTCCCTTTGCCATCAATCCAAAATCAGCTGAGCTGCAACATTATACAGACAGGTAATAATCAACATAATCACAAGGACACAATATGGCTCTGCTAAAAACACTCACTCTTACACGCACCAAAGTTATATTTATCTAATATTTAACTCCCTCCACCCCCGCATACAATCCCGTTTAGAAGCCCCTCTTCTCTAATTCAACAACGTTGGACCAAATAGACATTAAAGGTAGGGTAGTTTCAGAAACCGGCTCGAGATACACTTTTTGTTATATTCCATGGAATGCTCTTAACATCCCGATAGCAATGAATATCTTGAGTGCTTTGACAAAAATCCATAAAAAAATGTCATCTGTGGAACCCGTAATACTGTAAAAAGTACAACCGCCCTGTCTGTCAGCCTTCCATCTCGTGCACGCACAAATGTATCTCGTGCCCTCATTGGGCGTGCCGTCATTGGGCGTGCATTGCATTCAATGTCTCGCCAGCAACAGGCGGCCACTTTCACCATGGCAGAGATAGGTTCAACATCGTCTACTGGTGGTAAAAGAAATAATGTAACGGAGCAAATTAGGAACAAAAACAAAGTGGAAACTAGGAGAATTAAAACCAGAGTCAATATCGGAGTTGCTTTTCAACGATGGCGACTACTGATGGAACACATGGGGGTTATTCCCTATCTTTATTCAAGAGCGTGGTATTTAAATTTGAGAGCATACTTTATGTATTTATTTCCCTCAAACCCTGTCCTCGCACTCAAATAGTGCCTGCTTGCACTTAGATTTGCTCTGCTTCTGCTCAAACGGTACGCTTGCACTCAGATATATTGCTGCTTACAGATTTTTTCTGTGCGCGCTCGAAACCTTTGTGCAACAATCCTGTCAAAATCCCTCAACCAATAGGAGGCCAGGTGTCCTTGCGGGTGCGTTCGCTTGACTTATTACAGCGTCCCGTAAGGGCGGTTACTCTTTGGTTTGTCTTTGGTGCGATGACAGGGTTTGATTGAAGGAAATCAATAAAGTATCATGCTCTCAAATTTAAATACCACGCTCTTGAATAAAGATAGGGAATAACCCCCATACACACCGAGTTGAAATCTGACGCCGTGGTCGCTCTTTTTCTCTTGGACAGGCACAGTTTCACCGCTGCGAGAGTGTGTGTGTGTGTGTGTGTGTGTGAGGAGCTCCACGGATCGGTCCATTTGGGTATGGTCATGTCACTGTGCCCAGGAAGAAAAAGAGAAATCTCCAACGAGGCGTTCTGGGGCAGCATAGACAGGTATTTTCTGTGTTAGAATTTTACTCGCTACAGAGTGTACTTTGAGGGTTTGTGACTCTGCAGACCGTTTACATGCAGAATAACCTTCATAACACACAAGGGGACAGGTAATAACCAGAAAAGCATGACATGGGACCTTTAAGCAATGGCTTCTTTCCGGCGACTCTTCCATAAAGCCCAGCTCTGTGGAGTGTCCGGCTTACTCCTCTCTCTGCTGTGGAGCATACCAGCGCCTGCTGGGTTATCCTCGGGCCTCTTTGTTGCCTCCCTAATCAATACTCTCCTTGCACGGTGTGAGAGTTTTGGTGGGCGGCCCTCTTTTGGCAGGTTTGTTGTCCTGGCATATTTTTTCCATTTTAAAATAATGGATTTAATGGTGCTTCGTGGGATGTTCAAAGTTTGTGAGATTTTTTTATAACCCAACCCTGCTTTCTCATACTTTCCCAAAAAATAGGAACAACTGCAAGGGTGAATACTTTAGCAAGGCACTGTATGATCCAATTTAGCAGCTGCTTAATCCATCCAAAACTGAATGTCATGATACTATTTATGTCTGCCAAACAAAACTATTATTTTTAACCAACTCTTGATTAATAAAACTAACCTTGTCCATGTTTGCAGGCTGCCTTAACCCCAATGCTCTTTAAAAGGTAATCACACATAATCACAGCAACAAGCACGTCAGTACTTAAGCTGGGAACATCAGAGTCAACTCCCTGGTCCTTTATTTTTCTGTGAAATTCATTTCCTCATCCAGGCACTCAATGCAATGCATGTTTCCATCCCTGCATGTTGCTTCTGGTAATTGTAGCTGTCCGTGTGAGCCCACGCACACTGAGTGATATGATACCTGAGAACTAACAAGGAGCATGTTCTTTGACCAAAGAACATTATCATCTACACCCCCGTCAAGGAAGATACTTCATCTGGGTTCAGTGGACATCAGAATAATTCATTTTCTCTTGAACAAAAGGAGGTCTCCTTGAAAACTGCTTTTCAATCTTTAGAAAAATTCAAAAGTGAAGTCATTCTTTGATATAGCCAGTCAATTGGTTGATAGGCAACCATTACATAAATATAAAATAGCAGGAGAAGGAAAAACAAAATTCATGAGTCTTCAAAATTGCCTTTTCGAAAACAAATCTGTACTTTTGCGACAAACTGAAAACTGGATCTGTTTTATTTGATCCCCAAATTGTAAACGGTCCAAATGATGCAAACTCTTCTTTTGCCCAGTTGGTGTGTTTACCCCATCGGCCTGGCAGACAAACAATCACTCTCACAGGCTCAATTTCCCCTCCCCTTCACATTTGTATCCCAGATAATTCATTGCTTTCCACTACTCAAACCTCTTACCCTCAGTTTCATTTTATACCCTGCAGGCGATTCGGAGAGTAAAGCTTCAAATAATAAAAGCCTAGTTCTGCTGTAGATCACATTTGAAACTCCAAACAATTACCACACATTAAGCTGAATCAGCACGAGAAGTATGTCCCTGATTAAGTTATTTTAATTAAGCTCACACATCACTGTCTTGCTTCGAGAAAAAGCGTTTATTCACCTGAGCAGTCATTATCTTGTGTTAAAAGCCCACACACTCTGCCTGAAAAACACATTAAGCTTTTTGCTTTTCGCCACGCATGAATGAGCTTTTTTGTTTCAGTGAGAGTGCATTACGGAGAGTCTTTCTGCACATTAGCATCAAGGGAACGTGGGCCACGGCAACTGAAACACATGATCACAGACATGATGTACGCTGAAAAGACAATTACACAGACTCGTTGGTGGGGGCCCAAAAGGTAAATGCAAGGACGCAGCCACGTTTTCTGCAGACCCGTGGCCTTACCTCAATTCTTCTCAATGATGAGTAAAAACGGATGACTAAACTCTTCAGATCCCTTATTTTGTTTCTCTGCTTTTTTCTTTACGAGAGACAGGAAAGTGGGAGACATGCAGCAAAGAGTTTTGGGTGGATTTGAACCCAGGCATCTTTGGTAAGTAGTCAGAATTGTGTTCTGTCTTTACTAATTGTCAATGTCACTTCTATTATTAAATCAATTGAGGGACTAATTTTGCTCAATTGTTTTATGATATTATTTAAAGTTTTATTGAATTTCTAAGTAACCAACAACAAAAATGTCACAACAAAAACATTTCGGGGAGGCAGGATACAAGATAAACATTGATATACATTATTATAAAGGTGTTTTTGCTATTAAAACATGGCAACAAATACACTCCACATATATATCCACTTACATTTCCTATTGTGCTTTATCCACATCGAATGAATGTCTCTGAAACCACCTGAAAGTAGGTTTAATCTATACTTTATGTACACGTTATTTAATTTATTTCAATAAAATAATAGCTCCAGTTTCTCATTTCCGCAGCATCTACAGACCTTTTTCAAGACACAATGGAAGTCACTATCTACATTACATGTTATTTAGCCGTTGCTTTCCTCCATAACGCGACTTACATACACTTTGATAGACATGCCTACGAGAGCAATTTAAGGTTAGGTATCTTGACCATGGACACTTTGACATGTTGACTGCAGGGGCATGTGACAGAACCACTGCCCTCTGATTGGTAGATGCCTATTTACCCTCTATGCCACAGCCAATAAACTGGTATCTCTCTAAATCTGCATTTGAATAGTGCTATGTGGGCTATGAGTCCTTCAGCTAGTGCAAATAGAAAAATGCACTTATTGGATTATGAAGTGTTATACACCTCTTATAGTCAAGTCAAGTGATACATAATGTTGAATGTGAGGTTATATTGCTTCATTTGAGATGTCATGTCAGATGTTATGATATTGATAGCAAAATCCTCCTGATTTTCACTGAGAGCTCCTCCATCTCATTTCGATTATCCTGTGACATTTGAATATTCACTGTATCAACCTTCCCATTAGCACACACTCTCCCCTTTTCCACTTTGTCATCAAGCTACAAATAACAGCATGTGTTTTTCCGCTGAAATGTATCCTTTTCAGAGAAAGTGAAGTGTATTTTCCATGCTCTATTGGTGCGAAGTGGACCAACTGTGACACTTAGAGCTTGATATTTCTTTAAGCAGAACCTTTTAGCTCCTGGAAATGTGTATATCATATTTGAAAATCACACATATATTACTAAAAGCAGAAAGGAGTTTGTATCTTGTGATTATCAAACAGTGAAATAGGTTTAAATGTGACATCAAAATAGACCATTGCTTTGTCTTTTGACCTTATGAATATTTAAAAACTCATGTTGAGGATGTCGGCTGTCATATGTCTCCTGAGAAAGAGAAAAATCCCCTTATTTTACACAATTGTTCTTCCTTTTTAGAGCGAGAGAGGGCAAAACCAGCACAAAGTCCTAGAATATTAATGCTGCTCGACCTGAAGTGAATCATAATGAAGTCCTGCTGACCATCTCAGAGGAGGACACTGAGAAGCCTGAAGTAAAATGTGTAATTTCTTCTAAAGTATGGTAGGTATGTGTATATATTTCTGTTTTAGTAATTGGTAATGACTGAAACACCGGGATTTGTGTAGGTTAAAAACATTTTGGTAACATTGAGCATGATTTCAGTCCACAACTTAACAAGATATATAACATATATCAAGTTATTTCATCTGGAAGTATTGCTTATTATATATTTTTTAATTGGATTGAAGTGAAATCCACTTAAAGCAGCTTCAATCCAAAAGTAAAAAGTGTGAACAAGTGTGTCCACTACTTGTGTCCACCTGTTGTTTCTAGCAGTCTGAGTGTTTTTCTTTTCTCCCACTTAATCTCCAGATGTTAAGTGATCTGAAAAATAATGTCTCCAAGCAATCTGCGTGGGCTACAGCACTTTACCCTGCTCCTCCGCACTGATTCATCTTACAATTCATAACGTCATAGCAGGGGGCACATCAGCGTTACTGTCCAACCTATTCAGACTGACAGCTCCTGAGGCGGGGTCAGATCAATGCTGAGCAGAGGTCTTACACAGTATATAGTTTCCCTGGTCAGGATAATGCAGAGGAGGATAGATTGAGGTCAAATTGTAATAGTAAATAATCCTGTAAGAGTTTAGGGTTAGGGTTAGCCTTAGGTAAGTAAATATAATATTTTAGTTGAATGGTCCGTCCTCTGCCTGACTAAGAGTCGAAATTGATGTGAGAGTTGTTTCCATGGTAATATTGCAAATGTGCAAATTCACTGTCTTGCCTTTTATTTACAAACCACTTTTCTGCCATCTAGTGGACACATGGTAGACGTGCACAGTAACGGTTTTACACACACAGCTGCCAGAATAAAAAGTAAGAATATACCATTATTCTGAATTCTTTCAAATGATTAACGAAAAAGTATTATATCATATTTTAAGAATCCTTAAGTTAAAATAAACAGATCCTTTCTATTCGTGCAATGGAGCTGTTGTTTGCCATGCAGGGACAGTTTACTTTGTTGTTGTTTCTGTAAACTTTTGAAAAGAAAATAGATTTGACAAACAGAAAATATATATAACACAGTAATATTTTATGAAATATCAGTATGAACATCTAAATAATAAACAAAACCACGTTGTGTTATTTTAGCAACATTACAATGGTTTGTTTAGGCGCTGCAATGGTGCAGGTATTTCATTGGACAATGACGAAGTCGCCGAATATAATTGGTTTACTCACGGTCCCTCTCTGTAAGCATTCCTACTAGAAACACGGTCCCTTAGAAATTGAGGTACCCAACAGATAAGGTTATTAGCTTAATATTAAAAGCCCTTTTTAAGACAATTTACGCCAGTGTGACTGTTGGATTTTTTTCACGAGAAGTAAAGAGGGAATGATACGCTTCTCTTGCTAGCGCTCCTTATCTTTTTGAAGGTAATGTATCAAACTTGTATCCTTGTCATGGCGTGCTAGTAGCCTTGCTAATTGGCTGACATGTTCCTCTCGGGTAACGTTAGCTAGGTGTGACTTGAACTCACAACATTAGAACGATATCTTTAACCTACAATTGGCTGCTGCTCTTATACATACGGAACACTTTCGTTTTAACGGTAACATTTAGTCAGTAGTCAGCCGTCATCGTGTTTTGGAAAATAGCATCTGTAGCCACCGCTAGCTAGCTAATGTTGCTGCACAGCTAATACAGCTGCATGAGTGCAAACAATTAATTAAACGGTATTCAGCTGCTGCTTATGGCAAAGTGCGATGGCTACAGTAAACTACGAACTAATTCATTGCGTCATTTTGTTATGCTTATCAACAATATCACACCATAATGTTTTTAAAAATATTAAATATAATGTCTCTCATTTCTGTTATTAAGGTTCATGCACTGTTGCTGCTAAGACTGTATTCCCATAACGTTTTGTTTACCTACATATCGGCTATGAATTCATTTCCAACACCATAAATCATAAACTAATGTTAATCTAAATGGGCCCAACCCCAACCACTGAAGGGGCATCAATGGGAAACAACTGTTGTAGCTGACTTCAACACCAGTTTGCAAACTATTGTTGTCTCAGTAAGGATTTGGCACACAGGCTACAAAAACATGTCCCCCTGTGTCATGCAGTTAAGAGTTAAAGTGTTAAGTAATATTTGATCTGGGTGCATTTATGTTGTTAGTTTATTTCCGGTATGTAAGTTGATTATTTTGTGTTTCCACAGTTATGTCTTTCCACCAGGATCGGGGGAGTCCCAGGGGGCCCCCATGTCAACAAGGCGCCGCTCAAAACTACCATCCCACCAACATGAGGGCCCCTCCACCACCCCAGCCTCCTGTTCCCCCGTACCACTACGACCCTCAGGCCCCTCCTGGCTCAAGCTACCATGGAAACAGCGGCTACATGCCTCAACACTCTGACTTCATGCAGTATCCTCCACCAGCACAGTCCCACCCCCTTAATTCTCTCAACCAATGCCCGGTGCGCCCACCTTTCCCCAAGCCCCCTCTCCGGCAGGGCTTCCCTGAACCCCCGCCTAACTTTCCCCCTCCTCCCCTCCCCAGCTCCACAGGTGGCCCCACATCAGGGTCTGCTCAGAATGCCTACCACCCTTACATGATGACTCCTGTGCCCCCACCACCATTAGCTCACCAATCCATGCCACCTCCTATAGCTTCTCAATCTATGGGCTACCACCCTCCATACTCCATGAACTACCCTCCCCATCCTCCTCACCCCCCTTTCCCTCCTCCTGCATTTAGCCCCGGCTACAATCAGAGCCCCAATTCATTCAAACCAGAGCAAAGCTTCAGGCAGGGGCAGCAGTACAAGTATGAGAAGCCCATGGACAACAGGAGGTCTCCAGAGAGAGGGTATCGCCAGGAGGAGCACAGGCAGAAGGGCTTCGGCTACCATGGTGACAGGCCTAAAATGGAATTCCCTGCAGAGAGGAAGGAGCGCGTGAGGAGTCCAGACAGGCGCGGCAGGCCGGAGGGGGGGCGGCACAGGCCTGAGTACGACAGAGGGCACGCCTCGCCCGCACACAGGGGCAGGGATCGCAGCAGGTACTTGCATAGCAGTAGCTCTCCTATGGGATCAATGTGTGAAATGATTTGATCTCACAGCCATGTGTGTGTTTGTTCTCAGGGAGAGGTACCGTTACAGAGAGAGTCGGAGGTCCCAGTCGCCTGACCGGCACAGGAAGAGGCCTAGAAGGTACACACGCTGTCCATTAAAAACTGAATTACACATTTCCACCAAAACTCTGCTTACTGCTGAGTAAAAGTTTACATCTTTTAAATATCTTTCCCCTTGTGTAACTTTAGCTATTAAATCAATCAGAAACTAGTAGTGATTTGAATTCCGCATATACAATCAGTTTTGTTGCTTTCACCTTGTCTCACATTCATCAGAATCAGCATTCCTTTATTATTCCAAAAGCGTGGAAATTAACAGTGCTACGGCAAACGTGGCATGGAAGGTTACAAAAAATGGCAGGCAATAATAACAAATAAAATAAATGGTAATAAAATATGAATAAAGAAAAATAAGTACACAACCATGGCTAAATAATTAGTAGCAGCAATGTAAGTATAAGTAAGTGACATAGATAGCATATTATTAGTATTGCAACCTTAAAATAAAAAATTCTGGGACATTTTAAAGTTGTTTTTTTACAAAAAGTGATTTTAGTACAATTGCACATTGTGGGTTTATTTCACAAGCTCTCAGCAGTCTGTACTTGGTATTCATTTAGCAATTACAGCTGCCTCAAGAGTCCCCTAAACTTGTTGGTCCTTTGGTCACATGATAACCAGTGTTCATAACCTCCTCCTGGCTGATTGCAATAATTGTTTTTCTTTGAACTTATCTGTGCTTTGTAGTCGTTCCACGAGCAGAGACCGTAAGCGCGGTCGCTGGGAAGACGAGCGGGACAGAAGGTCAGAGAGCTCGTCCGGCCCGAGCAGAGAGCGCAGCTACTCGTCTGTCAGGAGCCGAGAATCCGAGGAGACGTTCGCTGACAGGGAGCGCGAGCGAGAGAAGGAGCGGGACAGAGACAGAGAGAGAGAGAAGGAGAAGGAGAAGGAGAAAGAGAAGGGAGAGGACGAGAAAGTAGAAGACGCGCAGCTGAAACCTGCCTGGATCCGCTGCACACACGCTGAGAACTACTACTCCAATGACCCCATGGACCAAGTGGTACTGTTGGCATTTAAGTCTTAATTAATGATCCTATGCCCTGTGCTTAGTATCTAATTGTTTTTTTAAACGGTGTTTATGCCCTTAGGCAGGAATTTTCAAAAGCCATAGAAACGTTCTTGCCTGCAGGTTAAACCGGAGAATAACTAACTTTCATTTGTTTCCCATTAAAACTGATCTTTATCCACATGACTGGAAAAAGTAATCCTCACGAATCTTCAGTCTGCAATTTTACTATTTTATTTTTGAAGGTGGTGTTGAAGATTTGAATTGGCTGTTCTCAGACACGGTATCATTTTCAGCCGTTCAGTTAATATCCAGTGCACAAAAGACGGCTCAGTCATCATTTGCAAATCACCACCTTCATTCTGAAACGCTTTTCTTCACGTCTTTGGATCTGTGGGATAGTGCCGACTCCTTTCTCTTCTCTAAGACTCTGACCTTTAGCAGGAGTCTCTGGGTGCTTGCTTCATGCTGTCATCAGTTTCTTTTTATTTGCCACAAATTACACCTTCTGCCCAAGAGTCCTGACCTGTCTTTCAATAAAACCAGAGTGAAAGTAAATGTCTTTTCTGCGCTGACAGAGAGGACACTGCCTGTGGGAGTTACTGTAGATTAGCCAAGAGGGTTTTGAATCAGATTTAAGGTTCAGCAAAATGAGGGCAGATCACAGCAGCAGATGAAATGTAACTTTATTTGGTAAAATCATTGTCTAGGAAATCTTTTCTGTGGGGTATATATTTGAAACATATTACTTAGCCTGCAAAATCAATCATTATTACTCACAAACACACAGGATGGAATTACTTCATATTACTAACCTTTGTCCCATCGAAAAGTGTAATCCAGTAAAGAGAGACTCTTGGTGTGCACAAAATAAAGAAAGCCATGTTTTAAAAAAGCTGGGCTGCAGTCGAATTGTCAGTTTCTCTCAGGAACCTTCCTAACGCAGTGAAATGACCCGGAAGTACTTCAGTGGCAGCCATGAAAAGAGCCGTTCGAATTCTCTAGATCAGTGGTTCCCAACCTGGGGGGAAAGATCGCAGGGGGGGGCGCCAGGCCTCAGATGATTTGAGGCCAAATATCATATTTAGACTTTTTTTAATTTTAATTTAATTTTACATATAATTGTAACGCAATACATGATCTTTCTTTAATATAAATATAAATGTTTCTTCTGCCCGTAAAGTGTCCAAATCAGGCTTTTCTGGATAAGCGCATTTTTAAAACATAGTCATTGTCCATGCCGGTTTCACAGTTTCACAGTTGCTCCAATCAGATCGGTCTCCTCCATTTGGTAGATTATTTACGACTTTTGAATCCACACAAACACATCGGCAAAATGCGGCTTACTTTCAGCATGTGTTTGAAACAGTTTAATCCCTTTGTGAATTGTTTCCACTTCCGCGCCGTCCTTTCATTTCTTCATACAGCGGGAATCCAAATGAATTAATCCTGAGTCCAATAACCATCAAAGTCACTCCAACAGTGCTCCTTAATTACGCTTTCATCCTCCTTTAACAAAATACTTCACATTCACCCAGTTTGTGACAGTAGTTGTAGCATTTTTAGCTACATTTGTAGCAACTTCCCACAGGAGTCATTTGGTTGTCTCTTGGGAAAGAAGGTTGGGAACCCCTTCTCTAGATGATAGGAACGAGGTTTGAAACTTCCTTTATAACCTCCTTTAGCTTAGGAACCACTGGACCTTCCTTTATGAAAGGAGAGGAGAAAATGCTGCCCCACCACGCCTTTCGGCCGCAGCATTATGACCGAGAAATGATATCATGAAAGTTACGGTGCTTATTAAGCTTTTTAAAACGTATGTGGTAAGTTGCAAAGTGTTTTGTTTTGAACGTTCATCAGTATTATAATCAAAAAGAGAAATATGAACGTTAGTTTTTACTGAAATGATCAAATAAAGTCAACATTTCACTGAGCTGTGTGGGGTTTGTTCAACTTTTTAAAAGATGTTTAATGGTGATAAACACAGTGATAGATGTTAAGGACTAACGTTTATAATAAATACATTTGTATTTATTTTAAGATCTTTTCATACAATCATACGTATTGGGATCATTTGTATTAATGTGGACCGGAGGGAGAGGGTGACGACGAGCATAAGTTTCACTTTCCTTTTTTATTTAAATTACATCCTCATTCATGAAGAATATGTTTCTCTGTTGTCCCCGTTCATAAAGCAACAGCATCAGAGCGCGGTGCAGAGTCTCTAGATGCGTCCGCCGTTCTTATTAAAGGTCCCATGTCATGGCCATTTCTACTGATCATAATTCCATTGCTGAGGTCGACTAGAATAGATTTACATTGTTCAATGTCCCAAAATCACATTGGTTTCTCACAGCATCTCTGAATAGTATGTGTATTCACTCTCTGTCCTACACGTGAGTGTGTGGCGAACTGTGAGTGGAGATCCACGGAGGCGCGGCTGAGAAAAGATAAGGCTGAGTGAGTGTATGCCGGCGAAACTCCGCGGCTGAGAAAAGATAAGGGTGAGTGTGTGTGTGTGTGTGTGTGTGTGTGTGTGTGTGTGTGTGTGTGTGAGGAGATCCACGGATCCATTTGGACCAGGATATGGGCACGTCACTGGACTCAGGAAGACAAAATGGAAAAAGAGAAATGTCCAACGAGGCGTTCTGGGGCAGCAGAGACAGGTCTTTTCTGTGTTAGAGTTTTACTCGCTACAGGGTGCACTTTGAGGGTTTGTGACTCTGCAGACCGTTTACATGCAGAAAAACCTACATAACAAACAAGGGGATGGGTAATAACTGGAAAAGCATGACATGGGACCTTTAAGCATCCATGTAGTCCGCTCACTCCGCTGTATGGAAAACTAGTTTCCCCACAGCAGCAGACGCACATTCTTGACGTCCGCTGGCGCATCATAAACACGTCGGATAGTGAAAGTGCAGTCGGATTCTCAAAGCACCGCAGTCTCTTCTCCTAAATCCTTTTGATTTCTCCTATCCACTATCCCTTAACCCCGTGACGTTTCACACGGAGGTCAAGGAATAGACGATAGTATTTTTGGACTATTCGACTGCAGCCCCAGACTGAGGTAGCTTTTAGGTTCATTTGCTTTATGTAACAATTAAAAACAATGAACAAATGTATTTATTTTATTTGCACGTGTTCAGGGGGACTCCACTGTGGTGGGCACCAGTAAGCTGCGGGATCTGTACGAGCGCTTCGAGGAGGAGCTGGGGAAGAGGCAGGAGAGGGCGAAGGCTGTCCGGCCCATGTGGGACCCCCCCAAGACCAAGCTGGACGAAGACCCAGGTGGACAGACCTGCAAAACTAGTTGGGTACAATTTGTGATAAGTATAAATGTACATTATAATCCAAGTGGTAATGTAATTTCTATGTATTTAAGACAAAAAAAGCACATTATCAACAGGTTGTTTTAACAATGCTGGACTTTAAAAAAAGGAGAAGAAATTAGACAATAACCAAATTATATATTAGCTTAATCTAAATAACTGTGCTTTGCATTTTCAAGTCTTTCATTAATTGAGCTATGCTAATGTTATAGGGATAAGGATATTTTATTGTCATTCCAGAACAAAAAGAGGTCCTCAGGTCCTATTAAATGTAAAAATACAAATAAACCAAGAAGAGAGGCACACAACAAAACACCATGAAGAATAATAATGGCTGGCTAGCTCGCTAAAACAACGAACAGATGTGATTAGCAGGAGGACTGGATTATATCAAACCTATTTTGGAAAGCGAAAATGACGGGGTCATTGATGATAATGCTTTAAAAGTGATCAGTGGTAAGTTGAGCTCTAATTCTGCACTGTGCAAAGAAAGTTAGGAAGCAATAGCAGTCATCGATGTATTCCTAAAGCTGTCCTTCTCCTGTAGGCATGTATGTTCAGGGTAAGTGGAAAACAACAATGCGCAAACAGTTAACACATCTGTTGGCAATCTTTTGTAATTGATATGCACAAAAGCGCGCCGTCTCCTCGGCAGTGCATTAGGCTGAGGCAGAGATTAAGTTCAGCGTTTATGATGTTATCTGCGGGGCTGTCAGCCTGATCCGTCTCTCTCAGAGCTGCAATAATAGAAACGTTGCTCCGGAAGATCTCCTTTGCTAAACACCATGCTCGGGGCGCTGACTTCACAATCGAGTGCTCGAGTCAAAATGCTGATAAGGATTGAAGACTGCTTAGCTAGGGAGCACAAACTATTCCAATGAATAGTGATTATAAATCTTATTTTTGTTATTTTTTTAGGAGAGAAATCTAGAAAGCATGATTTCCAGATGTCAGCATTGGGCAAATGTGCTACTGAATCTCATACAAGTCTGCATGTCGCTTGTAAGGAGTAATTATAATAAAGTGGAATCTTCTACCAATGAATCCAACACAGTGATTGGTTAATCACTCGAAGCGACATATGTGGAACATTCAAGTTATTTAATGATAATAAGTAATTATTTCTCACTATAGGTGTTTATATGGGGCTCATCTAAATGACTGTATGTTAATGGTGTAATATCTTCCCTAGTTACACACGTATTATGATTGAACTTGCTTTGTGTGGATAATTATTCCTCTAAGAGTCAGCAAAGTGCACCATTTGAAAAACATTTTTGACAGATTGCTTTACGGAGATTTTATGTTTAATACTTTCTGAGGGCACAGCTGAGCCGGGGAGCTTAAACAGTGAGCTCGCCGCGGCTCATCGTATTATGTATCCGCTGTCAGCCCTGTGACGTTGCAGCGATTTAAAGCCCCTTTTGCACTTTGCTTGCAGAAGACAGCAGCAGTGAGTCAGACTGCGAGTCAGACGGGGAGGGAAGCACCTGCTCCAGCAGCTCTGACTCAGATGTTTTTGATGTCATCGCTGAGATCAAGAGGAAAAAGGCTCACCCTGACCGGCTGCACGACGAGCTGTGGTACAACGACCCCGGCCAGGTCGGTCGCACCCTCTGGCACTTACCGTTCATATTCTACTTTCATTTCCATTCTTCTGTAATCCAATACAGGTCTCACAAAGTATTAAAGGTGGAGAACAGGACAGGATCATTGATGTTAGATTCAGTTTGCTGACAAAATGGATCTTCACTACATTCTGAGTAGCGTTATCATTAAAATGGATATGCCTTTAGGTCTTTGAACCCTGCCTTTGTTCTTCACATCAAACATACATGAGCTTTCACACAGTGAACGGATAACGGTAGATGGCAGAAGATAATAACAGTAATCCGAATAAACATGGCTTTGGAACATCTAATACTGCCTCGACTTGAAGCAGCTGCTCTGCCACAGTCAACACAACACAAATAAATGAACAACACACTTCACAAAATAGAAAAAACGTTCTTTCCCAAAAGCAAACAACAGCAAACAAAACTTTGATTTTATCATCAAATGCAACATGTGTGCCGTCGTTTAAATATATCACATAATGGAAGGATGCACTTATTTCCTTGTAAAAGCAATTTGGCTGCCAGTCAATCTGTACCCTAGATACTGCACAATTAACGAAATAGCAATATTGACTCGTACCATATTAAAACCCCAGGGAGCACAATATTTGTTAAAGGCGAAATGTTTATTTTTGAATATAATATTGTAGAGCTGCAGAGATAACCCCAGCCTACAAATGGTATTTTACACATTCAAATAAAAACACATTTGTTTGGTTTAGTTAAAAATCCAACCATAATCATATTTCTTTTCTTGAGTCATAATAATCCCAACTTTTTTCAAATTGTACAGCCACATGAAGCAAAATCGTATATAAAAAAAGATAATTGAATATTTAGTTCTCCCTTTTTAAAGAATGAATGTCAAACTGTTGTTTAGGTGTTGGTAATTGCACAATATATGACACAGGCTAATGTTAAACTCCAGTGGAGAAATGAATGTGAAACGTTTAGAGCTGGACAGTGACCTGCAGACCTGCTGTTATACATGGCAAGTAGCCGGAGCGCTTGTGTCTGATTTACGTATTTTCTCCCTGTCCAGATGAATGATGGTCCCCTGTGTAAGTGCAGTGCCAAGGCCAGACGTACAGGGATCCGCCACAGCATCTACCCGGGGGAGGAGGTATGACACGCCGTGAATAAATCCCCTTTCATAACCTTGAAGTGGTGCCACAGAGGGCCAAGGACATTATTCTAGTCATTTTAAATGTATTCTCTGTACATTGACCATTTTCCATTGCATTTAAAGGGACAGTAAGTGGGATTTCATCATCCCAAAGAACCAAATGATGATATTACATGTACATCAGTGTGAGAACTCGACAGGGGAGTTGATCTATACCAATGGCTCATCGATTTATTTGCCAGCCGCTGAAATTTCTCGCTTTGCTCGGTTTATGAACCAAAACTCCCACATAGACCCAACTTCAAATGAACAATCTAACACGTTCAAGCAAAGAAAAAACAACTGCAAATGTCAAAGCTATTTTATGTTCCCTGTATTTATCATAGGTGTGATATAACGCCTTTTTTTTTTACATTTAAAGCAAAACACTAAGGCTAAAACATGCACGTTTCTATTTTGGACTCCTTTAAGACACAGGAAAAATAAAATGACAAAATACACATTAAGAATTGTATTTGACTACACTTTGCCTATTTAATGACATGAAAAGTTA
This sequence comes from Pseudochaenichthys georgianus, assembly GCF_902827115.2. Lineage (NCBI taxonomy): Eukaryota > Metazoa > Chordata > Actinopteri > Perciformes > Channichthyidae > Pseudochaenichthys > Pseudochaenichthys georgianus. The sequence goes on along the minus strand of NC_047522.1, from coordinate 20,260,654 downwards.
TGTATGTTATCAACTAGGGAAGATTTATAGACACAACGTGTTTCCCTATTCACTTATATTGTCAAGCTATACAGTATGTATGTAGGAATCTTGCAATACATATTTTTTAAAGCTTGTTTTCTAAAATGAGTTTTCATTCCTTATACTTAAAGCTAGAAATCTCCAATCTAGCAGAACTTTCATCCACCAAACCTTCCAGTCCAATTTCTATCTGTATTCCGAAGGTTTCTATGGAGGGTTTTGTTCATATATCATTCATAGCCTGATTTATAGAACATTTTTATTGCAAAAAACATGGCGAAAATAGATTTTCGAGAATATTTTCTGACTTATGTAATAAGGCAAAGAGATATACAAAATTCTCTCTGTAAAAACACTTCTTCTCCAATACTTCGACAAATGGGAAGTAATTTTGAACCAGGTTCAATCCAATGTTTCCATAAATTCCCATTCAACTTCACAAACTTGTAAAACATCATATTTTACATGAGTAATCAAGTGTTGTGTACTGTTTTCTATTACTGTGGATGTAGAGCATAAAAACAGTTCAAATGTTTCCCTAATCAACTGTAGTATCTTCCATTAAGGTGGATATATATATTTTTTTTTACTTAATAAATGCATTATCCTTTATTTGTCTAGAAGTATTTTTCATGGAGGTATTAACATAACCTTCAGAGAAATGCTTGTTAATGTTCAATATAGCAGATTTATTTTCACCGGCAACTTTAACAGGCGTAGCTTGAAGGTCATTTAATAACTTAAAGTACGTGGTGGGGTGTAAAAAAGAACAGAGCTCGCCCCCTTGTTCGTCCATTAGCTGACTAATTACTTGTTACGGACTTGGCTGACCGGGGCATCGTTAGTCAATTAATTTGTTTTTATGGGTTCATGCAGTGTATTGGAAATGTGACTGTGTTCATTAAGAGCATGTCAATGATTTGTACTTATATACAGTGGGGCAAAAAAGTATTTAGTCAGCCACCAATTGTGCAAGTTCTCCCACTTAAAAAGATGAGAGGCCTGTAATTTTCATCCTAGGTATACCTCAACTATAAGAGACAAAATGAGAAAGAAAAATCCAGAAAATCACATCTGATTTTTAAAGAATTTATTTGCAAATTATGGTGGAAAATAAGTATTTGGTCAATAACAAAAGTTAATCTCAATACTTTGTTATATACCCTTTGTTGGCAATGACAGAGGTCAAACGATTTCTGTTAGTCTTCACAAGGTTTTCACTGTTGCTGGTATTTTGGCCATTCCTCCATGCAGATCTCCTCTAGAGCAGTGATGTGGCCCCATTCATTCTTTCCTTTACACGGATCAGTCGTCCTGGTCCCTTTGCAGAAAACAGCTCCAAAGCATGATGTTTCCACTCCCATGTTTCACAGTAGGTACGGTGTTCTTTGGATGCAACTCAGCATTCTTTCTCCTCCAAACACGTCTAGTTGAGTTTTTACCAAAAAGTTCTATTTTGGTTTCATCTGATCATATGACATTCTCCCAATCCTCTTCTGGATCATCTAAATGCTCTCTAGCAAACTTCAGACGGGCCTGGACCAGGGTTTCCGATAGCCGGTAATTACCGGTTTTTAGCTGGTAAAATTTATTAAAAACCGGTAAATTCAAAACCTGCCTGTCAAAATGTCTGGTAATAATTAGGGAGGCTCCGATCGATCGGCCGCCGGTCATAATCAGCCGATATTCACTCTTAATAGTTTGATCGGTGCTCTCTATAAAGGCCGATCAGGAGAGCTGGATCTGATCGATATGGACATAAACGCGAGTGAAGTGTAACCGGACGAGAGAGAGAGAGATCAGATCAGCTGCTGAGTCTGCACGCAGCTCTGCATAATCACCTGAAGCCCCGCCCTCTGTTTAGCGAGCTGCAGGAGCTGCATGAGAAACTGACGGGCTGTCAGGAGAGAGAGGGAGGGAGAGGGGAAAAGAGAGGATCCGTTTCTCCCGTGTTATTATTCAAATGTAATGTAAACTTTTGAATAATGTACGTTATCTACTACAAGTAGTTTGTTTGAATGTAATAATTATGTTGTTTGTGGAATCATTTATTGAAAAATGAATCTGAATTTTTCGATCTGTTACGATTATAAACTGAAGCAATATAAAAATGAGCCCCGTGAACTGAGTTTTAAACTGAAGCATATCTGCTCATAGTCCGATAATTACATGCTAACGGAAACTCTGCTACACAACTCTTATTATTATTGAAATATGACCGGTAAGTTTCAAATTAGTCCGGTAAAATAAATTCTGCCCGGACATTTGACCGGCGAGGAAAAATCCTAGCGGAAACCCTGGCCTGGACATGTACTGGCTTAAGCAGGGGGACACGTCTGGCACTGCAGGATTTGAGTCCCTGGCGGCGTAGTGTGTTACTGATGGTAGCCTTTGTTACTTTGGTCCCAGCTCTCTGCAGGTCATTGACTAGGTCCCCCCGTGTGGTTCTGGGATTTTTGCTCACCGTTCTTGTGATAATTTTGACCCCACGGGTTGAGATCTTGCGTGGAGCCCCAGATCGAGGGAGATTATCAGTGGTCTTGTATGTCTAACATTTTCTAATAATTGCTCCCACGGTTGATTTCTTCACACCAAGCTGCTTACCTATTGCAGATGCAGTCTTCCCAGCCTGGTGCAGGTCTACCATTTTGTTTCTGGTGTCCTTTGACAGCTCTTTGGTCTTGGCCATAGTGGAGTTTGGAGTGTGACTGTTTGAGGTTGTGGACAGGTGTCTTTTATACTGATAACGAGTTCAAACAGGTGCCATTAATACAGTTAACGAGTGGAGGACAGGGGAGGCTCTTAAAGAAGAAGTTACAGGTCTGTGAGAGCCAGAAATCTTGTTTGTTTGTAGGTGACCAAATACTTATTTTACCGAGGAATTTACCAATTAATTCATTAACAATCCTACAATGTGATTTCCTGGATTATTTCCCCCCATTCTGTCTCTCATAGTTGAAGTGTACCTAGGATGAAAATTACAGGCCTCTCATCTTTTTAAGTGGGAGAACTTGCACAATTGGTGGCTGGCTAAATACTTTTTTGCCCCACTGTATATGAGTTAGATCTATGTTAACACAATTAGTATTTGGTCTGTTGTGATGTTTTAATGCTAGAAACATACTTTAATTAAATATGTTAAGTTACAACCTTCCATCCCGGACGAGCCCCCACTAGTTACAACCTTCCAAAAGCTGGAACAAACAGGGAGGCCACACAGAGTTAAATGCCAAATATATGTTTATTTAACAGGTTATAGAAGACCTCTGATGAATAATGTATGTAAGAATTAGACTGTCAGTAGTGTGAGCAGTGTGTGGGTGTGTGGAAGGGTGTTGTAGCATGTTGGAGGGTGCATCAAACCTAGCACAGGCTGTAGGCTGAGGTTGCTGCAGCATGCCAGGATCTGAATCAGAGAGTGATCCTTGCAGCTGGGCAACCTTTATACCTTCTTGTGGCTCCGCCTCTAGATGGGCGGGCACAAACAGGACGACACTCCCAGTACCTGCCAGAGGACAGCACGGCAGGGAGCACAGCCAGGCAGAAGGGGGGAGGGGTCGTCACAGTTATTCAGGGTTCGTACGGTCATTGAAAACCTGGAAAAGTCATGGAAAATGCAAATTCCAGGCCCTGGAAAAGTTATGGAACACAATATTTTTCCCAAAGTTTTGGAAAAGTCATGGAAATGTAACTAAAGTTGCGTCAAATATAATTTACATTTAATCTAATCGCTGAAATAATCTTCGGTCGCGAGCTATTATGTGCCATAATGACGCGCATGGTGTTATTTTTTAATATATGAAGTGCGAGCTGTGTGCTCGAGTCTTCCTGCCTGGCACCGCTGGTGAACAGCTGTTCGAACGGGCCGTTCAGGTGTTCAGAGCAGAGCGGCAGAGCGTGATGTGAACTGGAAAGTTCACATCGCAATATCATTTAAGGAATCGTTGAGCTAGCTAGCCAGCTAGCATACATTGTCACTATCTGCTAACGTTAGCTTTAGCCTTCATTTTCGAATAGTTTTTTTCATAGGCTATAAACAGAGGTGGTATAAGTATAGATCTTGTACTTGATTAAAAGTAGAAGTACTCAGATCGTGTACTTTAGTAGAAGTAGGCTACTCAGATCTTATACTTGATTAAAAGTAGAAGTACCAGAGTGTAGGAATACTCTGTTTCAGTAAAAGTCCTGCATTCAAAAAGTAGAAAAGTATTCTCATCAAAATAGTAGTCGTTGTGCAGATTGGTCCATTTCAGAATAATATATATGATATGTTTTATAATGATTGATCATGAAAGTGTTCTCAAAGCTGGTGAAGGTGCAGCTAGTCTGAATGACTTTGTATACTGCAGGGGAGCTTGTGGATTTACTCCAGGTGGAACTAAAGTCTGATTTAACACTTGATTATATTTCACATCATTCATCCACATCTGTGAAGTAACTAAAGGTATTAAATACATGTAGTGGAGGAGAAGTACACCATGTACCTCTGAACTGTAGTGGAGTCGAAGTACACCATGTACCTCTGAACTGTAGAGAGTAGAAGTACACCATGTACCTCTGAACTGTAGTGGAGTCGAAGTACACCATGTACCTCTGAACTGTAGTGGAGTCGAAGTACACCATGTACCTCTGAACTGTAGTGGAGTCGAAGTACACCATGTACCTCTGAACTGTAGTGAGTAGAAGTACACCATGTACCGCTGAACTGTAGTGGAGTCGAAGTACACCATGTACCTCTGAACTGTAGTGAGTAGATGTACACCATGTACCTCTGAACTGTAGTGAGTAGAAGTACACCATGTACCTCTGAACTGTAGTGGAGTAGAAGTACACCATGTACCTCTGAACTGTAGTGAGTAGAAGTACACCATGTACCTCTGAACTGTAGTGGAGTCGAAGTACACCATGTACCTCTGAACTGTAGTGGAGTCGAAGTACACCATGTACCTCTGAACTGTAGTGAGTAGAAGTACACCATGTACCTCTGAACTGTAATGGAGTAGAAGTACAAAGTAGCAAAACATTAAAATACTTAATAAAGTACAAATATCTCAAAACTGTACCCCTGTATAGTACTTGTTGAGTTTATGAACTTAGTTACACCAGTGGCTATACAGATAGAAAGACTAAGCCTTGCACAGAGGCATGAAAATACATTTTCAAAATGCTCAACAGTGCTGCCAGAATTATAAACTGACTGCTACACAATTAAAATAAATGCTTTTATATATTTCTATTAGATGTGACTCTTTGGCGTTTCTGTTATTACCTGCTGCTTTAGTTGTTCTGACGGCTAACATCATCTGTTATTCCTTATTTTAAAGCCGATATTCCGTGGGGTCGGGGGCTCGGATCCTTGTCACCTTTTTCATACCTGATGAGTTTGCATCCCTGACTACAGTTGCTTTAGCGTGTAGAACCTAGTAAGCCTACTATTGGATTTGTTTTAGATAGGCACAACATGTTTCATATGCAGACCTGATTTTCCTGTTACATGTTCAAATAAACCATTTTCAGTGGTAATCTTTGTTTGGGCATGGAAAATGAGGTAAAGGTCATTGAGAAGTTATGGAAAAGTCATTGAAAATCATTGGTGAAAAAGTGTATGAACCCTGGTTATTATTTGTTAACATTAACTGGGTAATTAAGTGAAGTTCTTTGACTACTAATCGACGTTTCTTTAGGGATAGTCATAAAAAATACGGCTTGTACGTTTGGGGTGTTACAAATTCTGGGATATGTGACCAAAATCTGTTTATTTTCTCCAAACATAATTTGTATCTATTAGATGTGTATCTGGCCCTTTTCTTGTTCTTTGCGTTGTGCTGCTAAAGACTATAACTTAACGTCAGTTTCTGGTGTGTCTTTTTCAGCAAGTGAAACATTGTCGTCCAATGAACAACAACTCTGGGAAACTGTTCCACTACAGGATCACCGTGTCTCCTCCCACCAACTTCCTGGTAAGTCTATTTTGTCAAGACCCTAAAAGTGAGACCAGAAGTTTCTTGAGGGAACAACATTATATGATAAAATGTGAATTTTCTTCCTTTCAATCATGATTTCCCCACAGTATTTTTCCGCATACTTTAGCTTCTATTTTATCGCAGTGTTATGATTGTGTATTAGGTTTAATACATTTTCATTCAGTGTCAAAGCAGTGTATATATTCACTCTACATAAGCTGCTCTGTGTTTGAGTGGTCTCACTGTTTACTGTTTTCTGCTTCAGACTGACAGGCCGACAGTGATCGAGTACGATGACCACGAGTATCTGTTCGAAGGCTTCTCCGTTTACTCTCACACACCTCTCACTAACGTAAGCTGTCTTTAATTTGTGCATGGTGCAGGCATTAAGCAAATAATGTTACACTACAACAGATTCATCAGTGTACAGTAGAATGATTCCATTATATCTGGAAAGACACATTGCTCTGGAGCTTTGCGAGTATATTTTTGGCACTTTGAGCAACTAGCTGGATATATAGAAATAGATGGAGTCCAAATACTGTTTTCTCTATTGTAATCATGAATATGAAGCACTTGCAAAATGTTCTGTTTTTTTATAATCTAGTTCCATTATATTGGAGATACACCAAACATATGTAAGGCTAAAATCTGCAACAATCGACAGTTACATCCAAAGCAATTGATATACATTACTAAAAAGAAACTCTATATTGAGATGATGGGGTGAACTCTCAGTTTAAGGCAGGTTAGGTCAGCATTTGAGTGAGAAACCCCCTCCTCTTTTAGCTCCACTCCCTTCAAGAATAACTTGAAATCGGCTTTTGGCTCTGGGTGGACTTCTTTGTGGCCCGGACACGGAGCTCCTCTCTCACTGCGCTGACCTTGTCTCAGAGTCCTCTGACATTAGAGGGGTCGTGACTTAAAAGAAGCCTCTCTTCCGTTAGACACTTGAGCTCTACGCCTGACTTTGATTCTAAGGAGGGACTTTAAAGGAAGGGAGAAATCGAGAGGGGACCCTATTTCTTGAAAGTGTGTTCAATATCTCTCCCTTAGATAAACACGCGCGCCTGTGTCCGTCACTGTCTGCGCGCGTGTACTACCCCTGCACGTTTGAATAATAAAACACTTGGTCAATATCCGTCTAGCTTGTAAAGAGCCCTGAGGATTAGGCATGATTTGAACTGGATAATTTAAGCGGCCCTTGTTAAAAGCTGGGGTAAACGCTTCGTGGCAGCGTGGGGATTAGGGACCTCGGAGCGTGCTGATATTAGCCCCCCGCTAGTTAGCCGCCGGGATGGGCGAGAATGAATGTGGCTCCCAGGTTAATCTCTTAAAATGGACCCCACTGACAACAAAGGCTGTGTAGCTAGGGAGATTAAACACAGAGGAGCAGGCTTATCCATTTAGAGAGATTTCAGTTACTTCATTTTCAAGAGTCGGGTGCCCGCTGATCTGCGTGGAGGCATGTGATTCTTGGTTTTTAAATTGACTGAACTTGTGCGTGTTCACAGCCTGGTTTCTAAACACTAATTCTTATGGTTGTGACTGTCATTTCAGCTGAGCTCGGTGGCAGGGATGAGGTTTTAATGAGTTTCCTTAAAGCTGTAACCTCTGTCCAAAGCCATGTTAATGAGCGGGCCCGTCCTTTCTTCTTCACGTCCTCTGTCCCTTTCATCATTACAGATCCCATTGTGCCGTGTGATCCGCTTCAACATAGATTACACCATTCACTTCATAGAGGAGATGACACCGGAGGTCAGTAAAACCCCGCTTTATCTCGCGGCTCTTTCTCAACCCTTTTTGTTTCCATCTCAAACGGCTGAGTCTGAGCACAGCGGAGCCACACGTAACCCTCACACCTGAGCCAAGCTGCTAATCCTCCGGGATGAGGGAGAAGAGATTATTTTAAACCTGCCGGGGTTGATTACATCAATACGCTGGCTTATGTGATCAAGTTAAAGAACTGGATTTACTTATCAGTCATCTCTACATTAATACTCTTTATGGCAGTATGCTTTTTTTTGCTTCGACTGCGGGCCCACATAACACTGCCTTCCTTCCCCTGTGGCCAGAACTACTGCGTGCGAGGCCTGGAGCTGTTTGCCTCCTACTTGTTCCAGGACGTCCTCGAGCTGTACGACTGGAACCTGACGGGTAAGATTCCCAAAAAGGGATTTGAACGTTTGCAGGAAAATAAGAGTGTGAGGGTATACTGAGGTCACATTTTGGTTAATTCCCATGATAAGATAAAGGGTCAGGGTACAGTGAATAAAAACAAACAACAGAAAGAACTACTCCTCTCGGGAATAAGACACACTTGCAACTTTGGTGAACTATTTTCAATATAGGAAATAAGGAACATTTCAGAAACGTCTGGTTAACACTGTATGGACAAACACCAAACAATTTACTAAAAGGCATCAGGACACAATCAAATCAAATCAAGTTTTATTTATATAGCACATTTATAAACGATTTTTGGTTGAGCCAAAGTGCTACATATAATAAAAATAGCCTACAGTAGAGACACTTTACAGCAAATACAACAGCACAGATTGTTCAGAATATCAGTATGAGAAAAACGACACCCTCTATCCTTAGACCCTCTGTCCTTAGACCCTCACATCGTACAAGGAAACACTTCCAGAGAAAACCCACAGTTTAAAGGGAACATGGGAGAAACCTCAGGGAGAGCAACAGAGGAGGGGTCCCTCTCCCAGGACGGACAGACGTGCAATAGATGCCGTGTGTAAATGGAAGAGATAATACATTTGACAGCATATAGACCGAATGTTAGGAAATGCACGTGTCTGTAACAAGAAGATGAATACACGAGGATGTCTGCTACAATCCTGTGGAAGCCATCAGGGAATCAGCATGACGAGACCCAAGGCAGGACCGCAACAATAGGAAGATCATTAGCTTGTTGGAGTGTCCTTGGACAAGATACTTAACATTCTTAACACTGCCAGGTCTTTGATGCTGCTGCAACACACACTTCCCAAATTGGGATCAATAAAGTACTATCTTATCTTATTCCATTTGCAAAGAGAAGCAAAATACGTGCAGATTGCTTCAATTGTTGATTAAAACTAATCGCATACAATTTGCAGCTCCAATACTAATATGAATATGACCTCGACTATCAACCATAATCACATTTCAAGTAAAGGCCCTTTTATTTTACAGTCGCATAACATTTGAGATTAAGAAAGTGCATTGATGTTGAATTCTGGTTTATAATTATGATGCTTTTAGCAACAATGTGGTGATTTATAATTTGACAATTAACTTAAATATTTAAATAAAAAAAAGAAACTATAAAAAAGACTCTGCTCTCTCCTCCAGGTCCGGACTTTGAGGTTGCTGGATGCCAACGGTTCCATTTCATGCCCCGCTTTGTCCGGTTCCTACCAGGTGAGGCTCTCAACGACCTACCACAGACCTGTACCACTCACCTCTGTAAGTCTGCCTCCCTCTGGTGGCCAGTGGCGGATCGAATCAAAACGTGCTTCAGAAAACAAAAAGAGTGTCCAGTAATGCTCCCCCCCCCCCCCCCCCCCCAACCCTTCTGCATGTGCCGCCGATGATATCTGATCCGTGGTCTGGACCTGCCGCGCGGCGCTGCTGCGAAGCTGCATGGTGTTCATCTGCGATACACATGATGGTGCTGGCGCTCTATGATATCTCAACAGTGTTTGTTATGACAGCCGTGCAACCTACCTCCTTTCCATCACAAAACTAATTCTCTCCCAGCTCCCCCGATTTAGTCCGCTCGAAACACTTATCTGCCTCTTTTTACCAAAGCCCCCCCCCGTCCAATGTTTCTGAATTGATCTGTAAGGAGAGAGCGTGAGAGGAGTTGCAGTGAGAGCATGACGATGCTGTGTTTGAAAGTTGCATTGAGTGTGGGTATACATTTGTTTTTCCTTAATGCAGGAGGGAGAGGCCGTCTGCATGTTGGCTGTCTGCAAATGCTCGTAAATGCAGGTCAATCAATTTTGCATGAGTATCGATTAAACTCACTCCATTTGACCCGCGAGATTGCATGCTTGCGCCTGGCTGTCTCTCCCCATGCAGTTGTGCTCATTTCTTTCTGCCATAGCGTTTTGCTATTCTCTCCCCGTGTCACATTATGTTCCTTCATGTATTGTATGACTCCCGACCTCGCATCAGAGCCTCTGTTTACCTGTGCATTTCCTGAACTATGCAATTGCGATGCACGGGGACATTTTTCACAGTATGTAATCTTGGCTCGCAAACTCGAGAGTTGGCAGAGGTGAGGCTGGGTGAGATGCTTGTATAAAAACAAAGATGTTCTCCTAACATCAGACTTGAGCCAGCGAAAGAAGGCAGTGCGTGGAACCCTATGAAACCAAATAATGTGTACTTCCACAAGCTCTAAGATTGCTGCCCTTTTTTTTAATTAACTTGGAATCTCTGGTGATCTGCATACCTTGTTGGTGGTGTTTATGCTTCATGAATGTATTCCTCTGACTGCTTCTAAATGATTTCAGATGGAGGGAAGGAGGTGCTGTCCATGCATCAGGTGCTGCTCTACCTGCTCCGCAGCAGCAAGCCTCTGGTCCCCGAGGAGGAGATTGCAGACATGCTGCAGTGGGAGGAGCTGGCGTGGCAGAAATATGCGGAGGAGTGCAAGGGCATGATCGTCACCAACCCCGGCATGGTGAGGCCCCGGCCCCACTGTTACGACAGGAGGTTGCCTTGTCTGCTCTTTCAAGGGCAATCGTCGCCCCCCCCCAACCCCGACACTGCAGGACTAAGGCTGTTCCTGTTTGCCTGTGACATGAGCAACCCCACCTATTATCCCCCCCCAAGGGCGTTTGCTGTCACCAACATTATTCGGGCCATGGTTTTATGTCACGATGAAGTTGGTTAACCTTCTTGTCAGGCCCATATTTTTAAAGGATGTGCAGTAATTGTGTCTGGGGAAAAGGTGGAGATGTCATTGCTAGCTAAAGCGTTGCATATGAACAGTGGATATGATTGTATAACCTTTGGCGTGGGTGAGTTATTGAGTCAACTGCTCTTCCTGGCAGGACTGAATTGTTGCCGTCGGGTTTCCAGATAGATGGGAGGATAATAGTCTTCCATCCCCAGACTAATGTTGAAGATTAGTCAGTCAAACAAAGTCGTTTAAAAAGGTCACATATAGAGACTTGCCTTATGTGGTGGAAAAATAACTTTGGTCATCAGTGGCCATCTTGCCTAGATTGTTTAAATAGCCCTTTTTGATTGTCCATTTTATGGTTAGAGAAACTGGAAGGAGCTTTGGATGTTCAGCCATGCACACACACCCACACACTACAGGAAAAGGCAACCCCTGAAAACCATAATAGCCTCTTAAAAACATTTATTTGTTCAGTCAGTAATGTCAGAGAGATGTTTTTAAGCCTACATTTTTATCTTAAACGGACTTTTCTTCTACAGACATTCTTCCATCTCATAATAATCATAAACCTCAAAGGTGTCGAGGTTATTCTGCTTGAAAGTTCAGAATAACAATATAAACAACACCACAGTTGGTGCTTTACAATCAATAGAATGCAATTTCCGAGCTCGGTGACCCAACTCTATACATGTTCACACACTCTCCCCAACTTTAATGTCAAAGCGACAAGTAATCATTTCTTTAAATGAGCCCAATGTCATCGACCTTCAAACAGCTTTAGTGTATTATTACTAAAGAATCACCAATGCTCTTTGGCCTCGATATATAAGTGAGGATGTACTGTGTATTACCCGGGCAATCATCAAGCCCTTCCATCAAAGCCAATCAAACCTGGTGAAGTCTTTCTAAAAGCCAAATCAAAGATGGCTGGCGACCTCTTGCTCTCATATCAAAGTTTGTATGCGTGCCGCGTGACGAGTCTGCGCTAATGTCAAGGTGAGCCGCGCCTCGAGCCATCTGTCGCACAGCTCATCGCGCCTTATGCTACAACCCCCGTCCTCCGATCTCGCAAAACGCCTGACAGGCTAACTGTGAATTGGGAGCCAGCTGAGGACATGTTGCTTGTCAATGTCTTCCCTGATATGTGAAGTTGGCTCGCCACCCCTGACGTCACTTTACCACAGCTACGAGCAGGATCCAGGCCTCGTCTCATTGCTCTCCTGTGATATACGACCCGTGGGGCATGGAATATTTGTTATGTCCTGTTTCAGCTTCTTATAATTAACTGATGGCTGCCTTGTAGCTATATTCACATGTTGGTTCTGATTTGTTTCTGATTAGAAACCGAGCTCGGTGCGCATCGACCAACTGGACAGGGAGCAGTTCAACCCGGACGTCATCACCTTCCCCGTCATCGTGCATTTTGGGATCCGGCCTGCTCAGCTCAGCTACGCCGGGGACCCTCAGTAAGAACACACACACACACACACACACACACACACACACACACACACACACACACACACACACACACACACACACACACACACACACCCCCCTAGATGAATGCAGATCTCCCACCTGCTGCGTATCATCTCTCTCCTTCCCTCTGCCTCGTATTCACTGTCGTTCTCCCCGGACACTGTAAGGTAATATCTCGTGACGCACGTCAAGAGTGTCGCATGTCGAAGAGGAGGGGAGATGGATAGATGGAAATACAGGGAGCAGAAGGACGAGCAAAACGAGTGGCGTGACATTTTCACATGCGCCGTCACGGGTCCCGGGCATCCGCTGGGTGGCTCCGCCGTGGGAGCCGCCGTCTGGTGAATAGTAATGCCACACGCCGCAGGGCTGCAGCAGGGAATACTGTACTTTGTTGCTGCATAATTAACACAAGCAGTGTATTAGATCATTATGAGCCGCGGTCCCCGAGGTGTTCAGAGACGATGCGGCGGCAACAACGCGTCAAGCGCCTATCAAAAGTCTGAACACAACTCGGTCTGCCGGCTCTCAGTCTAAATTTAAACCTGTGTCTTTTCTTTTTCAACTCGGATGTTCAGTGTCAATCAGGACGAGGAGCTGATGAAGACACGAACAAGAGGCTGGTCGTTAGGAAATCCATTTAGGCAGAACTTGTTTGCGACTAATGTCCGCTCTCCCCCGCCGCTTGCATTTTAGCTGCGTGTCCACCGAGCTCACTCATCCCTGTGCACCCTGCTGCCATGTCAAACTTCTCAAAGCCGGCAGGCGACGACAAATGTATGGACGGTCTGGGACATCATTAGCTGATGCAGAAACGAGTAGTAAGCGACCAGTGGAAAAGGATTTCCTACAACTGCTAATGATGCGTGCAGCGAGGGCAGGAGTCGGTGTTGATTGCGGCGGCGGCGGCGGCACAGAGAGGAAGCTCTGGGCCGCAGCAGAAGCATATATTAACTCGGGAGACTGACGGAGCTGTGTTGTCTTCCTCCCCCCTTCTCACTGGCCGCTACTCGAGCATCTCCAGCTCCATCATGACAGCTGAGGCAAGGCTGATGACAGGTCGGAGGTCAGGCAATGTAAAGAACAGGACAGACAACTCCAGCAAGAGAGGGAAGAGAGAAACATGGAGGGAAAAGGAAACGAAGGCAATGTCAGTTTGATATGTCAGCCTAATTGAATAAGTCTCTTTCTGTTAAAGGAATGGCACGCTACATTCCTGTAACACGCACCATAACACAGGTTCTACTTTCCCTCACATGAAAACACATATTCCTTCAGAGTGGCAGGGTCTCTCCTCTCTCAGCCATGAAGTTGAGCACATAATTAACATACTTATTTTGTTCCCGCATCGGCACTCTGCAGACAGTGAAGTAGTTAATTTCCTGAGTGCTGTGCAATGTTTTTCCTCGTCTTAAACTCTAGTAGCTTGTTAAAGTTATATTTATGTGATTTTCAAAATGGTTGTTCTCTATTTCCCTCATGATTGTACACACTTCAGGAGTAGAAAACAACTGCGTGAGTCCACTTCAGGAGGAAAACTAAATTATCTTCTGGGTTTCTCTGCTGTGCGTAAACGAATGGACCGTTCCAAACTTTCGCACTTCATTCTGCTCGTCACCTTTTTGAGTAGCGAACAACAAGAGTCAGAACATCGTTTGTGTATTTCTCACGAAAGTCTAGCAAAAACAGGTGATGAGCGTCCAAACGGCCATACATACTTCAAAACTATTTAAAAATGTATGTGTAGTTTTAAGTTATTTCTTTTTCTTCACCTTTCTTGTCCATCAGAGGCCAAATATCGATTTAGATTTGTTCTGTCTGCAAAAGTCAGGGCTTGTTTAAGTAGAGAAATGTCTGCGCGTTCACGTACCAGATACCTGTGTTAAAGCGCTTAAAAGCCAGCGGATAGATGACGCCTGCCGTGCTACAGATACCATTCCTGAAAAGGACTCGAGATAGGACACAGAACAGAGGATCAGGGAAGTGGGGGGGGGGCAGAAAAGGAAGAAGCAGCATATGCTAATGCAAGCATGTGCAGAGAGCGGCGGCGCAGCTACCCTGAGAGCACACAGCAGATCTACGGAAAGGTCATTGGAGCGGATTTGGGACGAGGGGGCCTCCCAGGCTGGGGAGACTCTCTTTCTCTGTCTCTCTCTCTCTCCCTCTCTCTCTCTCTCTCTCTCTCTCTCTCTCTCTCTCTCTCTCTCTCTCTCTCTCTCTCTCTCTCCCTCCCTCTCTCCCTCTCTCTCTCTCCCTCTCTCTCTCTCTGTCTCTCTCCCTCTCTCTGTCTCTCTCCCTCTCTCTGTCTCACTTCCCCTCTGTCTCTCGCCCGTGCGGAGGTGGTGGTGAGCTGATAATCGGGGCGGTAAAGCCGTCTCATTCCCTCGTCTCAGTCTCTAATGAAGTCTCCACCATTAAAGCTCTATAATTCTTCTATTCCACGGTACACCCCCACTTCCCTCCTTTGCTTGCTCCCTTCCCTCTCTCTCCTGTCTATGCCTTTCTCTCTGTCAAGGCACCATCCTATCCCCCAAATCCCTGGCACCTCACCCCTCCATCCCACCAATCATAATTGAATAACTCTGGGTAAATGAGGAGAAAGTCTCCTGAATGGGAGCAGAACGGTCATACTCGACCCTCAGTGCATCAATCAGGAGGTCTGATTGAAAAGAGAGGGAAGGGGGGGGGTTAGGTGGTTAGTATGATGGCTACATGTCACCTTGCCGATAACTCCCTGGGTCCTTTCAGATGCAAATGAGGGCAAAGACAATGGGGTTTTTATAGAAAATGAGAATTAGGAGGTTACGAGACGCGTCGGGGCCACTCGTATGTTTCATGACTTACAGGTTTTTACGAGAGAAAATAAAATAAGGTGAAGAGCATTTCATTAGTCTGTCTTTGTGCGTGGTCCTCTCCTTGCAGTTCAAACAGTGCACATTTGAAACACAGACTCTTCTCTGTCCATTTCCTACACACAAAAAAGCAGCAATTGCAATACCGGCCGCAGGCAACTGTTAAATTATGTTTAATGTCGGGCAAGCTGCAGATGAAATATTGATGTGTTGTGAGAATGAGGGGGAGATGGACTCCTGCGAGCCTGACGCCTCCCTCTCTGCTCTCTGTCAGGTACCAGAAGCTGTGGAAGAGCTACGTCAAACTACGCCACCTGCTGGCCAACAGCCCCAAGGTCAAGCAGATCGACAAGCAGAAGCTGACGCAGAGAGAGGTGGGTTGAAAGAAAGAAAAAGAAGATATTATTTCCCTTTTTTCTTTTGTCTCGCTCACATATTTTCCATTGTCAAGTGGCCTGCTCTTGATATGTGGATGCGGTGCAATACGCTTTCAATTTAAATGTTTTGGGAGCTCATTTCCCGCAGATATGAAAGGCTACGCCGGAGCATTTGCACTCTCTGCAGAAACAAGAGCAAAACTATTGCTTTTGTTCCCACTGTGCACTCCAATTCAAATGCAGCTTATCTGGAACTCGCCGCTGCTAATCGGAATTATTGCCTGGAAGAAACAAGGATGCCGTTTCACTAAATAAAAGTGACTTACAAAGGCAACATTGTTCTTCTGGTTTTGTTGTTTTTTTCTGTAGAAAACGCTGCCTTGCATTCAAACATTAAAGGATATGGCACGACAGAGGAATATTTAAATATGGCATCCAGGGCTTTACCTTGAAAACATTAATTTGCACATTAATGCCATGTACATACAAATACATGTTATTTGATGTTGGAAACTGTATTTCTGATAGTTATAAAATGTAACATTTATCAGTCAAATTGTCAAGCCTCTACAGATACGAGAAACAATCTCCCCTTTATTATTTACAAACCGTTCATTCTTAATTGCTGGTTTTATGTCCTTACATTTTCATCTCTATCCTGTTTAAATATAATTATTATTGGCTATAATTACGTCTGTACGGAAGAGGATCGGGCCACATGAGAATTATATATATATATTTTAGATCTGATCAAAATTGATTTTGTTCTGAGATGAAGTCAGAATTCTGAAAAAACCCAAAGAGGAAATATACGTGGCCCTAATCGTCATCCGTACAAAAGGAATTAAAGCCAATAATAATTATATTTGAACGTGAACTGGCTGGAGGCCCTATTTTTTCCCGATTTTATTTTAGGTATTAATATTCCCCCTTGACTTTTGTCTTTTTCTTACTTTTTAATAATGCATAATTTAGACGAATGTGCAGCTCAGAGTAAAACTGCTATACCTGCTCTCTTGAGTTGAGTGTTAAGGTCAAACCCCCCCCCCCCCCCCCAGGGACCGAGAATGAGGTTTGGTGAGGTAATGACCATGTAGCCACAGGGAGTCTCAGTGCGCAGGGGTGTGTGTGGCCCACACGTAGCTGCGAGGACAAGCTCTTTGTGCCGTCATATCTCTCTGGTAGTTACCTCTGTAACTTCTCAACTGCTTTATCACTATCGAAAGCTCTAAGTGCTCCTCTTGCTTTGATACACTCTGAACCAATAATGAGGAAGAACTCAGAGCTCAATCAGCTTGTTTCCCAGGTACCTCGGCAAAAGCCCTGTGGCTAACAAGCCCTGACAATCCTGCTGTCAACCTGCACCGGAGCAATTAGCGTATCCCAAACACACACACACACACACACACACACACACACACACACACACACACACACACACACACACACACACACACACACACACACACACACACACACACACACACACACACACACCCCGAGCCCGTCAGACTCCACCACAAAGCATTAGCCATGTCAGTGTGTCCTCGTTGCAGTGGAAGTGTGGCATCGCTACTTATTTAACGCCCCAGGGAACACTCAAGCTTCCTCTGTAAATGGTCTTCTGAAAAGGCGTTTTCCACCATTAAGAATCACCCTGTCAGAGGTGTTCGCTACACGGCGGTGCTGCTCCAACCGGCTCTGCGGTGCCTGTGCGCTCAGTGTGGACAACACACAGCTCCAGAGAGGGGGTGCGAGTTGGCTAGAACTGGCCTTCACACCAGGGAGCGGGCACCCGTTTCCAAACCCCATGCTGAGAGCGTGGAGCGTTGTGTGTGTGTGGGCAGAGGGGGTGTGGCGTTAAGAGGCATGCAGATTGTGTGTGTTGCCCAGATGGATTTTGTGCTAAGAAACTCAGCCAAACGCATGACTGGGTTTCAAACATGCGGATTGATATTGTCTTCAGAAAACAATCCTTTTAAGATTGTATTCACATTTTTTAATATTTTTTGTTGTGCTTGGATTCTACTTGGTTGACAGTCTTTACAATATAACGACAAGCAGAACACGCGTCGTAAAACATTTGTGTGACTGTATTGAAAATGAATGGCACTTTTACTATCTCAAATCTCTAATTTGAATAAGTATTCAGCGCCGGCCGTCACTTCTTTGGCAGTGACTTCAGCATTGAGTCCTCTCTCTCAGCTCGGCATATGTGGATTTGGGGATTTTCTCTGATTCTGCCTTACAGATTTGGCTAAGCTCAGTTGAGCTGTATGAGGAGCATCTTTGAAAAGATATCTTCGAATCATTCCACGCATTTTCCATTGCTATCAATACTGGGCTTCAGCTGGGCCACACAAGAACTTAACACGACAGGGATCAACATTAACTTAGGAATTAGCTCTTGGTTACCAAACTGAAATTATATTTTAGACACCTTATAGACTTAAGAAAATGTGCAGTTATCAGATTAATTATTGAAAAATGACAAAGTAAGGAACTGGTTACCAATTTCTCAAAATGGTAATAAAGGAAGTGTACCGTACTTTTCGGACTATAAGCCGCGACTTTTTCCCCCCATTTTGTTTGTACAGCTAACGGCCACTAGGGAACCTCCTAAATCTATAGATTTTACAGGTAAAATTAACCACCTTTAACACGATGGGCTCTATGACCGGTCCGCGCCCGCCACCTTTAAGCGGCGGGCTCCAGCAGGAAAAGCTGGAGGCCGGAAAAGAGTGAGACAGGTAGCGCGCCAAAGTAAAAGTGGAACCGAGAGACAGAACGAGAGCAAGACAGACGGACAATTTAGCTGCTGCGGGTTATATGCAGGTGCGCTTTATAGTCCGAAAAGTACGGTACTTTATATTGTTTTCACAGCTTTTATCCTTATGATTGTAATAACATAAGGCTACATACATCACTCCAAATGTAAAGCCTCATTAAAAGGAAGGTAGGTCTTTATTTACTCTTTAAAACAAACAGACATAAGATCTATAGAGAGCTTACAGAACCTTTCTACCATCCAGAGGCAGTGAGTTCCAAAGTATAGGGGCATAAAATCAGAAGGCACTTTTATGGGACGCATAAGGGACATTTCAAATAGAAAGCAGTGGAGTGCCTCAACATAAAATGAGAGAACATCTCCGATCTAGGGAGAAGCAAAGTCATTTATAGCCTCATAAACAAGTGGAACAACTTTAAAACCGATTCTAAAACATACAGGTAGCCAAAGCGTTTTTTAAGAATCCAAACTAGTTTTCTGAGGCTTTTTGAAAAGGGAATTACAGTAGCTTAGTAATTAGTAGAGTTAGTAATTCACCATATTTTCAAAGGTCTAACTAAGGTCTGTCTTTGGCAAAATGCAAATGCACAAGGAAGCAGGGAAGCACACATGCAACAGATGGCTCCAGCCTTGTGCTGGCAGTGCATCTCAGACAGTGTCTTTGGTGTTTGACCTCCACCTGATCCAAAACACAAACACTCCTTAGCTCCGCCGAACGATGTGATGATAAAAGTCAAACGAGCCGTGCCCCGTCTGTCTGACCCTGCAGAAAGTTAGTCTCTCCGCCTCCCCTCACTGCGCAATTGTTTACTTTTGTTGTACTTCTGTCCATTCCATGACCCTGTAGAAAGCCTTGCATAACAGAGCATTTACATATCATTCACCGTGATAACTGCTTTCCATATACAGTGGCTGTCCACGGACACAGATTGTGCTGTGTGCGGTTGCGCGTGCTTGTGTTGCGCGTGGGCGAGCTTGTTCACTTTGATGCGCAGTTCAAAGTAGGATGGCATTATTTATTCATGCCTTTGTTGTTCTTATTTCCTCTGCGAGTCAAAAATTCCTGGCGTTCCATTTTAGGCAGATCACGGCTAACTCGGGCACAGTCGATACCTCTCAGCTGAGTGAGTGTGCACACACATTAGGAGGTGCACTCTGTCAATACATCTTCCATCTCGGCTGTTATTTGTAGGACCCTCTTGTCTCAGAGCCCCCTCCCTAACTGAGTTTCCAGTTATTTGCTGTAGGTCTGACATGATGTGTGTGTCTGTAATGATTCCTCCTCCTCCTGCTGCAGCTGCTGCTCCTGCTCTTGAGTGAGGGTCCTAATGGGCAGGCAGGTGCCTTGGCTCTTAACGACTGGGCTTGACGCCTCCATATTAGCCTTCCTCCACCCCCACTGCCTACCGCCATGCTGACCCACAGCGGTGCCTCAATTAGCCGGGGCCAGCAGAGCTGTCAGTGCCCTGTTGCTCCTGTCCACAGCGCTACAGTATTTATGTCATGCTATGGAGCTTTCACTATGTTGCATCTGCCAGCCTTCTCTGTTGGGGGGAGGTGAGGGAGGGGTTTTGAGGATGGGAGCAGTCCCCGAAGGCTGCAGCAGATCAATAATTGACTTGCTGATTGTTTGGCAGGAAGCTCTTCAGAAGATCCGTCAGAAGAACACCATGCGCCGCGAGGTGACAGTGGAGCTCAGCAGTCAGGGCTTCTGGAAGACCGGCATCCGCTCCGACGTCTGTCAGGTAACACGCACAAAAAACACCGACATGTTCTGCACTGCATACTCCGAGATCTAACTCACACTGAGATGTTTGTACTCACTGATACACACAGAAATACATACACTTACACAAACATACAGATGTACGTATCATTTACATAATATATACATAACTACAATCTAAGGAGTGTCGCTTTTTTTTGCTTACATTTTTTAAAAAGAGACCTATTTTTAAAGTAAGGAAAGGATTGAGATCAGAAATAAAAAAATGGTTGATAAAATAATACAAAATGTGTTAAAAAAGTATCATAAATAATTCATAACAGACATCCAAGCAGTGTAAAAAAAGGGGTTTAAAAAAGAAACATAAACAATAATATGAATTTAGCTAATAGATGCTGTATGATAAGTGGAATTAAAAAACAATTGGTTGATTAATACCATCTTTTTGTATCACCGTGGTTTCCAAGACATTGATGTTGTAGGACGGTGTATGTTTCATTACCAATCGTTTTTAAAATTGTGAGCAATAAATGACTATAAATGGATCCAATGGGCTCTCATTACAAATGCCCGCTCACCTACTGACTCCAATCTGCACTCTGGTACGGCTATTAGCACTGAATCTTACACCAGGCTCTGTATCTGCAGGAAAAGAGTCTCGGCAATCTAAACAGCAGCCAGACCATGAACAGCCCTTGGAGTTATCAATAAAATATTAAAATCAATTCTGAAACCAACGGAGCCACTTCAGGGCACGTCAACACTAAGTGCTGTGGTCGTGTTTAATGGGCAATTCTGCCTCCTCCTTACATCCTTGTTTTTTGTGGGCTGCAAAGGACAATTAGTGAAGTTTTTTTTTTGGTGCACTCACTTTGAGGTTTGAATATCCTCAAAGTCCTTGTTGAACATGTACTAACTTTGTAATGCACCGCAATGATCCTTGGCACATACATGGAGAACTTCCACTCTGACGGACACACACCAGTGCTTATGGCCAGTCGGGGACTCGTCTTCTGATCTTTCTGCGCATTGCGTCACTTCTCCATTTAAAGTGTCAAAATGTGTGTAAAGAGAGTGGACTCCCACAGAGCCTCGGCAGCCATACCATTCATTAAGTGATGGGTCCGACGTGACATTTTATTTATACTTCACAACCACTCTGGTCTGTCGAGTGTGAATGTACCGTTATCTCTCTCCTCATGCTCTTATTTACAGCAGCAACATAAAGCACGATGGGATTTCATCTCCATATGGTCTCTCCAGGGAAGTGGGGCGCCATGTGCAGCTTACAGTTATAAAGGCGGCCCTAATGAGACTTGAAGCATAACCCTGAATGTGTTGGTGCCATGCTTTGCCCACTGGAACACACGCAGCTGCATTTGTCCATGCATTTTCAGTAAAAGTGTGCTTTAGTTCATTATTCTTTTATTTACGGTCTTTTCCAATATTTTCTGCCTGCTTCGCTGCAAAATAATTGCCATCATCTTTTTCCCTCTAAAATAATTCCCACCCCTACGCGCAGCAAGGATTACCCTACAGCTGATTTCACATTTGGAGAGGAATGAGGGAAAGTTCTATCCCCGCAAACCAGACCTCTCTTACAGCAAGGTCTAGCAACGGAGGATCCGATCCATAATTGCCGCCCAATTATATTTGCTTCAAGCTGTACCGCTACGACTAATTGGTTCATGAATAATTTCAGTTCGAACTGCGGTGATGCACTCTGCACAACGTGTGACACAGACGAGATATAACGGCTAAACTGACCCGTAGTTTCCCAATTCTCAAAAGCAGGATCTCTATTCGAACAGAACCAGCCCCCTCGTTACTGACTTCACTCGGACACACCAAAGTTATTTCACTTGAAAGGCTCCGTCAAGGACCGGGCAGCACAATGGATTTATTTATTCATCAATGTATAAGCACAAAAAGTTACAATTAAATCGCAGTTTTCCTGCTTTGTCCCTGATCACATCAGAAGGCTATCAGTCGATTTTACATTTCAAGGGAAGGCAGCTTGTTTTCCTTTCTACATCAGAGAGAATACGTGTGGGCCGCTCTCTCTTTCTGCCACAGTGCTGTGCATCGATTCATCACTCACTCGTTACGTTAATCAGCCTACTTTTATATCACATAATCAACACAGTACATGGGTAAATGCAACTCTCTACATTTGTATCGATGGCAGCAGGTAGGTAGGAAGTAGATCACGTCCTTAATGCACATTTTAATTGGCATTGTTGAATATAAAACATTCATATTTTCCTATAACGGTCTTTAACATTAAGTAAGAGTATTGAAAGCCTCGTTTGAATACTTGTATTTTACTCAAGTTGCTTGTATGACTGACTGTGATGCAGTATAGGTTATTTAAAAAAATAAATGTGTTGGTAATTTACATAGCAGTTAGTGACGTTTTTTATACTGTATATATACAGGTATATCTATACCGTGTTATAAAATTATATATTTAAAATATTTGTATACAATGTGATATATATTTTTGGTCATATTGCCTAACCCTTTTCAAATGTTTCTATCATGTGATTAACAAATTAATATGATTATATATAAGTCGAGACCATTTAGATCACATTCCAGTTAATTAAGTCATAATCCAGTGATTGGAAGTGCACTTTTTAAAGTTAATCTCACATATATTTCATCCAGGGGAAAAGCAAAGTCAGACCGCTGGTCCGCTGGGCCGGTGTCCAAACTGCCCAAACATCATCCTCCACCTTTTAATTAGCAGAGTATCAACTCTAACAGCCCCCACCTCTCCGCTCTAACACACACACACACACACACACACACACACACACACACACACACACACACACACACACACACACACACACACACACACACACACACACACACACACACACACACACACACACACACACACACACACACACACACACACACACACACACACACACACACACACACACACACACACACACACACACACACACACACACACAGTCACTCCGACAGTCATCAGAACAGGTCAGGAGCTCTAGACACGACCAGGGCCTGGCTCTGTTAATTGGCTGCTTAACAAGGCCTGGGGAGTGTGTCACCGCGGCCCTGGTGACGGCCCTGGGGCTCCGTGGCAACGCTGCTCGGAACCCCCCCCCCCCCCCCCAGCAGCACTAATTAAAACATGCATGGCTCCCTCCTCTCTCATGTGGTGGCACGGGGTTAATGTGTGTACACCAGCCTTTGCTACACTTCCTCAGCCACCACTTACCCCCGACTTGATAAGCCCCCCCCCCCCCGCCCTAATGATTCTGTAGATTGGCTCTCTGACTGTCAGTGAGAATAGTCAGTGGTCAGCAAATCAGCCTGTTGCTGTTCCTTCTCACAATCCCCCGTCGATACGCGCTCCTCCTCTCCCTCCATTTTCACTTTTTCTTTCACTTTGTTGCGCTGAAACTTTCCCCCTCCCCTCTTTAATACATGAGGGTCAGAGGGGGCTGTCAGTGTGTGTCCGAATGTAAGAGTGTCAACATGTCGAAATGGTCTTCGATTTCACTGTCCTGTCCAAATGTGAATTTCCCTCCTTCTGTCATTCCCTCGCACAGCGCTGCGATTGGGTTTTTGATTATTTCATCTCTCTCTTGCAGAGCACCACTTAATAAATAATGACCGGCTGATTGATTTCTCCCCGCCTGTTCCCTCCATCAAGCCCTCTCCCTTTCTTTCAATCTCTTCATCACACTTTCTCTCAAAACACGCTCCGCAAGCACATCTCTCATATAAGTCATGATTCCTATTCTCTATCTCTTCCTGTTTTTTTCCCCCTTTCCAATTGTGTCTCCCGTTGCTGCCTTCTCACTCGCAGTGTTCTGATAGATCTCTCTGTCCCCTACAGCACGCCATGATGCTGCCTGTTCTCACCCATCACATCCGGTACCACCAGTGTCTGATGCACCTGGATGAGCTGATCGGCTACGTCTTCAAGGAGCGCTGCCTCCTTCAGGTAAGGCACCGTCACGACAGCTCCTTACTCGCAACGTGCGACCCAAGCTGCACTATTTAAAGGCTGCCATAGTTGATCACTAACAGGATATAGGTAGCCAAATCCCTGGGGTTCTCTCAGACAGGGTGCAATGTACAGCCAGTTAGATAGCATGATAATAAAAGAAAAGTTTTGTGCAGAGATCCAGCGTCTGCCTCATTACCGTGCCCAGTCCACCTCTGCAGGGATAGCTCATGTGGAAACCGGGGCTCAGAAGTCAACTAAGGTAACCCACACACCGGCCTGAGTCACACCTCTGCAACGAGCCGCTCGGGCCCACTGTGAGCCGCGGTGACAGTAGTCAGGACAACAGCCTCCTCCGTAACTGGCTGCAGCCTCAAGCTGTGTGTTCCTGTAGCAAGCCCCCCGGCCGCCTCCGGCAATATCGAAGAGCTGTCATAACCTGATACATTAGAAATCAATGTGTTGTAGCCTATACATAGTTAAAAAGGGGAAGGATGCATTGAGATACGCTCAAGGCTCCGTGTGTGTCTGCGCGTGTTCGCACGTATCGATCGGAGATTGACCTTTTTGTCGTTTGTATAATGACGACCCATCATTACGAGCGTTAAAAAGGGAACGCTGACCCGCTGCGAGGCCACCCGGCGGCCGACAGCCTGCGTGGCTTTCATCAAAGAGACGCCAATTTGAGCCTGAAATCTGCCGTCTCTCTCTCTCTCTCTCTCTCTCTCTCTCTCTCTCTCTCTCTCTCTCTCTCTCTCTCTCTCTCTCTCTCTCTTAATGGATCTGTCCCCCCCCTCTACTCTCATTCAAGTCCTTCATCTTTCAAAAGAGACAAACAAAAGAAAAACAATCAGTTTGATCATGACAGCTCCCATACAGTTCTCTGCAGTGTGTTACCTGGCTGTCTGTCTCCATCGCAATTCTATCCACTTAAGTGTGAACACCATGACACTGCTGTTTGTGTGTGTGTGTGTGTGTGTGTGTGTGTGTGTGTGTGTGTGTGTGTGTGTGTGTGTGTGTGTGTGTGTTTGTGTGTGTGTGTGTGTTCATAAAGCCGAGGCTGTCAGCAGTTCACCACTTCTGGGACCGAAATGACCCAAGGAGGGAGCCATCATTGCTTGGCTTACAGTACATTCCTCGTATACTACACAGAACACACACTTTGTGCCCAGATAGGTTTGGACAGGACGGCTGCATGAGTGCGACGGTGCTTCTTCAAAAAGCCCTCTCCGAGTCAAACTGATTTCAGATCTGCCATCACATCCCATTTCCCCCTTTCTGATGACATGATCATATTTAATCAGGGGAATGTTTTCCAGTGGAAATTTATGAGAAGAGCTGCAGCTAACAAATATTTTAGTAATCACATATTCTATGGACTATTCCTTGATAGAGTAACAAATGTATTGTGTAAGAAATACTATAGCTTTTATAAAGAAGCACTAGTACATATTCAAAAGAGACCTCGAGACTGATCCACTTATTGGTTTCCTTTTTAGAAAAATCACCATTTGTATTGCTTGATTGTATACAATAATATTATTATATGAATAAAATAGGCACTTCTGCAGCTCCCTGGAATGAACATTTATCAAAGAGTATTAATCGTCGAACACAGTATACCTTGTACAAGTCTAAAGTGTTTTAGACATGTTTTGACATTTCTATTTTGACACATTTAACACACACTGAGTGTTAATGAGACACTGTGGGTTACACTTAAAGGGGTATTTCTGCAGAGGAACAGGCTGCCATGCTTGGTTTGGGGCAGTGGAAGAGCTATTTCAGAATGGGATTTTGTGTTCTGGCTTTGAAGGTTAATGAGCTGTACTCCCATTAAAGGCAAGCTATGTTTTGCTTCGAAGAGATGAAAGCAGCAGATCATTCGGGAGACAGAGTTGTGTGGGTCCGCACAGAAATCAATGCTTGTTTCCAGCTCGCACTGTAATTCAATGAAATCATATCTGGGAATCAAACACGCAAGGAGAACACATGTCCGAAGTGTATCATCACTGTATACATTCAGTCAGTTAATCCATTGGACATCACTCGGTTCTCTGTGCAGCAACACGCCTGCTACTTCAGTACAGAATGACAATGTGATCTTTGCATGAGGCAACTTCCAAAAAAGCCAGGTAGAGAGCGGGAACCTCCCCTCCCCCTCCCCCCCCCCCACCCGCCTGGCTCCAGTGGTTCCGCGGCCCTTTGAAGCTCCTCTTCTGAGAGCCTCGCTGTGAAACATTTAACATTTAAAACTGGGGTAGGGGCAGGTGGGTTGGAGATGGAGAGACATGTGTTCACGGTCGCCACATGCTCCGGCATCCCAACATCCACCAGACCCTCGTAATCACCCTCCTCCCTGTTGCTTCATCCCCGTCCCTCACTTTTGACCCATGCTGACAGGATGAGAGGCATCACAGAGGATCTCAATAATGTATCCGTACAAGTTCTCGGCCCCGGCTCGCGTGCTTTTGTTTGTGTGCCCCCCACCAATGAGGCTCTTCACTGAGTGCCAGGGTCTTTTATGCTTTTTCGTTATTCAGAATGTTATTCATACCCAGCCATATGATTGGGACGCCCATCTATTTCATGCATTTCCAGGCACAGATAGCCTCTGAGGGCTACAGGCTTTAACATGTGCTTATATTTCTGAGCATGTTTGAATATTCCAAATGTTAGATATTACATAACAATGCAAGGGGATGGTCTTTTATAGCAATGTTACATAAGGGCTGCACACCCAGCTGTTAAAGGAAAAATTCACCCCAAAGATAACCATTTGATATCAATAACACTTCCCACAACTTTGTTTTTCTCGCTTGCTTACACAATGAACAAAGAATCAAGAAAAGTCTTCATGAATTCAAACGAATGGATTATGCGCTAAGAACTCAAAATGCTACTGTAAGGCCAATGCAACTACAAACAAACGTATGCCATTCCTTTAATAAACAAATCTGATATTTCAATATTTGATTCCAGTCTCTTTTCTTTACCCCCGAGTCTTCATCTACCTGTGCATATCCAATAATGCAGTGCACGGTGATACAAAGCTTTGTGGGTGCTGTTTGCCAAACAGGCAGTTTGCCCATCAGTTTCCCCGCATGTGGGTTCAGGAACACGCTTTCCACCCAAGTCTGCCACTCCCAACTGACTGATGATGTTTACTCCCATTTAGCCAAAGGCAGTTGAGCAGCAGCTGAGGCAGTGATCACTAAATCCAAATCTCTCCGATACGTTACGCAGTCATTATGTTGACAGGAACAGTTGCAGACGTCAATCCGCCCCACAGATTCAACTTAAAAGCCAATACCGTTGTTGAATGTTGTCCGTAACTGTGATGGACCTGCAGTGTTTACAGAGTGTGTTATTTTTGATGGGATTCCTGTCGAGTACCCAAATCTGTTGTTGAGGCTGTGTAGTAGGTGGTCATCGACTTCTGTCTGACATTCGCACAACGTGAGTTGAAAGTGGAAATAGACATGGTTGTTGGTGTTGTTTTTATTTATTTGTTATCAAACTGTCAACACGGCGCTGAGAATTGCTAGATTTATTTTTGTGTCATGTCAAATAACTCGCTTTCTTTCTTCTAACCGCAGGAAAAAAAATACAATTGCTGTTGAATCTGTCGCCTCGGTGTTCAAGGCAACAAAGCTGAAGGCCTCTTGAGCAACTATAAATATTGAAACCTCTCTGTTAACTTTTACATATATATCTCATTGGAGCTTGAAATTGATTTGAAGTTGGCTGAAAGGAGACAAGCATTTTGAAAAGCAAGCCCAGGGGGGAGAGTAGTTGGAGTTCTCTTTCGTGTTTTTTTGGCTGAGATTAACATTCTACTAATGTAAGATGGATAAAGGCTTGACATATCCTACTGAGCCCTATCTTTTGCCTTTTTCTTCCCTGAGTGAATTTGAGATGTTCAGCCGTGGCAGTCTTTCTAGGCACAGCAGTTTTTCGTCCTTTTCAAACAAGCTGAATGCCGACTAATACGCTTCCTTCAGGCTTATTTCCCACTTTTGCCTGTCTTTACAGGTTTGAAAGTTATTAATTTTCATATAGACCACCTGACTGTGACGAAGAGGCATGAGGGAACTTTCTCTTCCTGTGTCCTCACCTAAGCACACGTCCCTCTCTTCTGTTCCTTCGAGCGATTGCTGATCCGACATTATTAGAGTGATTTGCTTTGAACTGTGTTACCGTTTGTAATTAGTCATTAGACAAAACGAGGAAATGGAACCCATCAGGCTCTGTTGAGGGTATTCATGCAAATTAAGAATCTGGTTGCGGTTGACTTTTTAAAAAAGAAATCGGGCCCTCGAGTCGTTTCCTAACCACTTTTCCTCAACCTCAGTGGAAAAACACCATGGGGTTAAGGAAGGACTATTTATCAGGTCTTAGGGAAAGAGACTGAACTGGGTGACGCCATCCTGATGCAACAGCTAATGTTATTGATTATTATATTGATGACTTGCCGTTCGCATACATATATACGAACCCACTTATCAATCACGTACTAATTATGCAATTTTAAATGTTGCAGCCGCACAGACTTTGAGAAGCATTATCTTCTTTCCTTTTGTAAAGGATGATCCCGTATCCTATGCTAAAGGATACAATAAAGGAAGCATTGAAGCTCCTTTCCTGTCATTTAGAGGATTCTAACCGATCTTATCATGGCTGCCACTTGGCTATTACTTCCAGGCCATTTCAATCCATTGAGATCATTTGTAAGCAGAAAGGACTTTTCCACCGCGACCCTGTTCTGGTCCTTTCACCTTCTTTGAAAAGTGTCACCTCAGCCCTCTTTGCAACTCTCTCCTCTCTCCTCCAGCTCGCCATGACTCACCCCAGTCACCACCTGAACTTCGGTATGAATCCCGATCACGCCCGCAACTCCCTCTCCAACTGTGGCATCCGCCAGCCGAAGTACGGAGACAGGAAGGTCCACCACATGTACATGAGGAAGAAAGGTGGGTCCCGCTTCCTTTTCATGCCAATTATTCCCTGCCCCGTTTCTATTTTTACTGTCAAATGACCACTCTATCCCTCACCTCTCTGCGGGGGTTTTCTTCCAGGAATCAACACATTGATTAACATCATGTCTCGGCTGGGGCAGGATGACCCCTCCCCCTCCAGGTAGGCCTCCTGCAGCCACATATCTGTTCACGCTATCACTGACCACAGGGGCAATCAAAGGGACCATCGTTGTGATTAATACACCCAGCGGGCCTGCTGACAAGAAAATTAACTTGAACTGTGAGAGAACGGACATCACAGGGGAAATGAAATGAGCTAATTTTGAGAGCAACGGCTACTTATTATTGAACGTGAGCTACTGTTATTCTCTGATGCGTGTTTGACCATCTTTCACACTACTTTTTCAACTTCCCCCCCCCCCCCGTCCTGTCTCCTCCTCGCCCCCAGGATCAATCACAACGAGAGACTGGAGTTCCTGGGTGATGCCGTAGTCGAGTTCCTCACCAGGTGAGAAAGCGCTCTCTGCATCTTTGATAGACACATGTGCTAAATGAAGCCGACTACAACACTATCGGCCTTTCTTCTCCCCCCCCCCCCCCCCCCACCCACACCTCACTTCATCTCTCCCTCTTTCTTATTGTCTACATCTATCCGTGTCTGTCACAACTACGCTCTCCTCCATACTTTCCACTCATTCAAGACAGTGATCTACTGGCAATTGGAAGCAGGGATGTCATTTTTTCCCCCACTACCTCTTTTTAACGGGCTGAAATTCTCCATGACAACTTGCAATTAGCTGTCAAGGATTGCTGACTGTGTTATTGACTCCCGGGTGAGTGTGGACGCTGCTGCCGGGCACTTACCCGAGCACAGTGCTAATTATGAGATGCTATTATTAATCTCACACAACCTAGCGAGGCAGAGCCCACCTGCCCACTGTACCTCTTCATCAGGGTGGAACCTGAAAACATAAGAAAAGGGCTTTTTTATCTCTTGCTCAGGACTTCATTTTTGATTAATTCCATAAAGAGAAATTAATAAATTATTCATAAACAAGTTTGTCTTATATTTAATAAAGAGAGTCCCAACATATTTGAAATCAATCTCAAATTGTAGGAACAGAGCAACCACAAGTGGGTAAATGAGCTCTGTTTCCAGAACACGGCTAACAGTCCCTTCATAAGGCAAAACAAGCCAACCAATCCTACCCATAAGTTCTCTTAGACACTGGGTGTTTCTCAATGTCCGGGAAGGCTGCTCCAGAGCCACTATTTCAAGGATGCTACGTCACCGCGTCCCGCCGAAGGACTGTTCCAATGTCCAGGATGCTTGGAATTCTACCGAGGCCGGCGTCCTTCGTTGCGGGAAATTTCGAGGCTGCACATGTGTATCCTCCGCAGTTTTAAAATCCCCACAATGCTTTGCGCACGGACCAATTTCCAAATCTTTGGCGGAAATCGCGCTCCATTTAAGGCGGGGCCTCTCATATGACACACACCCGTTAGCCTGTTCCACCATTCTTCGTCTTCCGAGGCTAGGAAGGATTCTTGCCTCGCTTCTGAAGCAAGTGACTCGGAAGTACATGTGCTACCAAGGAAGCGTCCTCGACATTGAGAAACACCCACTGTCTAAACATTCCCACCATTAAACCGTAACTTCCTGCACTACTTAACCATATATATTTGATCTGACTTCCTTTTGCCAGACAGCATATCTTCTACTATAAAAAACTCATTTGTAGCCTTGGTGCCAACACTTCACAGCCTGAATGAATTAAACTGCAATAGTAAGTATCACTGAGTTACACAGGACACTGCTCCCGCTCCTTGCAGGAACAGTGTTACAAAAAAGGTGGTTATCCTCTGTTTCTCTTGTTATCTCTAGCTATGTTTTGGCTTCCTCGGCCTCCCTTCTTTGATTGTTAGCGTCTGACGAGACATGCTTGGCCTACGCTCTGGCCCTCTGAATTATTTATCAGCCTCTTGTCCAGTTAAATGGGTACAGCAGATCCAGCCAACTGCCTTGTGCACCTCCAGTGAGCGCGGCCCTCAGAGGCTATCTGTGCCTCTGCTATCCAGCCAACAGAATATTTTTGCACATTTAAATAGCCCTAACACAGGGAGTAAGTGTCGGACAGAAGGGGTTACGGCCTGTTTAAAAAAAGAAAAGAAGAGAAAGTCCACTGACAATATTTGTGTTCCTTCTTCTGGAAAAGTTAATATTTAATTAGGAGTACATAAGTTCAGGTGCATTTTTAAATTAGTAATGATTATTAAAGATGAAAGCCTGACGGGCAAACCAGAAGTCATCTTTGGAATTGCATTAAGAACACAATGTTTTGAGTTAATATCACTTTAATTTTTTCGTATTTTTCTCCCATAAGATTTAGAACCACTGCTGCTGAACTTGTGAATGAATAAGTTTCAGAGTTAAGAGAAAGAGATCCAACTTTAATGTCCACTTAATGAAGCTTTGATGTACGGCACGCTCAGTGAGGTCGATAGTTCACTGCTTTAAAAAATAATGTTAGGGCCTTTTTCTCTTTGAATCAACATTATCCTCTGATTAAAATACACCATGTTCTCCTAAAGGAAGCCCAGTTAGCCACTCTTTGTGACTGACACTTTATCCAGCGAACCAAAATCTCAGCTATAATTATTTTTCATTGCACACGAGTGTTTTTTTATTAATTCCAAGTGCTTTGTTTTCACACTAAGACCACAATAGCCTAACAAATAGACCTCTCGTTAATTTGGAAAACAGAGCACCACCTGCTTTCCTCTCTTTGCATTGATTAGAAATGACTGAATTAAATGGCCTGCTTTAATTCAAATGAAATCAAATGATACGCCGCGGTTAGGGAGACGCTGTACCGTAATGAAAATGGAACTTGCTCGCCCGGAACCCAGCTGTGGAACCACTGAAGCGTCCGCGGACCTCTCTGGGATCCAACACAGACCTGGAAAGGCTTCAATATCTGGAAAATTAATTAGGAGGTCTTGTCAAAATTGGTATATCCAGGATGAGGCGATTAAAAAAGTAACTGTTTTTATCTTACCACACAATTAGGGGAAAATCTCATTTTAGTTTTTTGAAGGATACAATTAATTCGATTTGGCCACTTTACACAGAAAATGGTGTGTAAAGTTGTCTTACACTTGACTCTATGATGAATGGCAGCAAGAAAGTGTTTTAAAACGCCCAAATCTAACTTGCTGTAGCTGTAGCTCTCCTGCTCTCCAACTTAAAATGTCTCCAAACCATTAAATCTGACATCAAGTGACTTGGACTTGAACTTTGCTCTTTTCTTTTAATGTCTCCATCCACAGTGTCCACTTGTACTACTTGTTTCCCGGTCTGGAGGAGGGCGGCCTGGCCACCTACAGAACAGCCATCGTGCAGAACCAGCACTTAGCCATGCTAGCCAAGGTAAACCGGTAACCCGTACCTGTGAAAGGTCTGCGAACTGACAGGAGACAATGTCTGAGACGGTGTTCTTTTTTTCTTGTCCTGCCGTTATGACTTTGCCTCTTTTTAAGGGGACACTTGGGAAAAGGGTAATTTTGTCTTGCTGCCATACCTTACCTTTTTTTTCTGCCCCCTCAGGTTTCTAATTGGAGTTAAAAGGTTGTTGTTTTGGAGTGCTAGACTAGTGCGGCTTGGGTCCCTATGGGCCCCTAGAAGTCTTCCTGAAACACTCTCCAGTTCCTGTTATCGCCGGGCCCCCTTTCTTCCCTCCTTCCCTCTCTCGCTGGCAGCGCAGTACAGCCAAGCCGCACTCACTGGCACGTTTGTAAAGAACACAACAATAATCGTCCCGTGATGTGGAGAAAGCAATTAAAAAACTTCAATCTTTCATGTTGCTCCCCGCTGAATACAAAGATGCAGTCGCCCGAATCTGCATTAGTGCTGTGTAGCAGTTTGGCTTGTTTCAATTTGCCGCTCGCGGTAAAGTGAGTGTGATACAGTGTTCAACGTTGCCAAATTGTTTACCAGGCTCCTCTAAAGCCGTCTGCTCAAGAACACTCACAATTATCTTTCAAAAAATATCTTCAGCGAGCTACGGCGTAATCCGCCACTTCACTTGGAAGGCTTAAAAGTCAGACCGGGTTCCCTCTGAGTTGGAGTATTTCTGAATTGTGATTTAATTTGTGTGTGCAATCACGGGGGGTGGGATACCACCAACAGTTATCAGCCATAATTAAATAGCACCCTGACTGTTTTTTGCCGGGTATTCCTCTGTGGTGCACTGCCAGGAAAATCAAGTTGGGCTACTGTTGAAGCGGCTCAAAGAAAAAGTTACAGAAAGTTTGACTGACCCAGAGTCCCAACCAACACAGCATTATTTACAGCAGGACATTTCCATATAGCAATTGTTTTTAGCCTATTTTGCATGAAGAATTGCTTCAACAAATAATCATTTTCTTTGTTGTGAAGATGTTTTCTGTAGTTAAAGTAATCGATTAGCCAACTATTCGTTGCAAAACTAGCGAAAACAAAAATATATAATCGTACAATGATAGTACTGGTAGTGATAATATTGTAAAATACCATATTATGTACTATTTAGCGTTATTGTAAGTACTATAGTAAATTATACGTCTTAATTTTTTGAAAAGGTCCTATGCTTTTTGGGGTTTTCCCTCTCTATAGGTTTTAGTGCATGTAAATGGTCTGCAGAGGCTATAATCCCAAGTTTCCCCCCTTCTGCCTAATGCCTGAAACGCTTCCATTGGACCCATTTGTTTACCTCCACAACATAGTGGACATCACTAAAGGTGAAAACGGGTGATGCAGCACAGGCAGTATGAGAAAAATAAAGACCTTTTTCAACATTAAACATGTCACAAAATAAAAATATGAATCAGACAATGTGCAAAATGGCGCCTCTTTAACATTAATAAGGTGGTGTAGCCTGGTGAGTAATTCTCTGTTATGCAAACGTATACTTCTAATGTATTTTATTGTGATAGGTGCTTAACCAGTATAAGAGCTTCCTACGCTTTAGACAGAATGAAGGTCACCACTGTACTATTTCACAATGTATCTAGGGATTATCGAGCATGTCCGTGTGTGTGTTTCTGTTTGTGTGTGTGTGAACATTTTGCTCCTGTCCTGGCTTAGTGCATCATGCCACAGCTGGACAACACATGGGCACATCTGTCAGTGCCATGAAGTAGAACCTTTTCCAGCAAGGGCAGGCAATCTTTTTCATTTCCCCCGAGTTTTCTGGCCCCCTTGGCCCCCCCTTGTTTTCCATAGAGAGCCTATGAAAATGTGCAATGCCAAAAAATGCTATTACTTTTTCAAGAGGCTATTATCGAGGTGGCGGCGCACTGATATGAATGTGTTTGTCTTTTGCAGAAACTGGAGTTGGTATCGCTTCATGCTCTACGCTCACGGACCCGATCTGTGCCGGGAGTCGGACCTGCGTCACGCCATGGCCAACTGCTTTGAGGCTCTTATCGGTGAGATTCCCCCGGGACCGAAGCAGGGATGATGGGTGTGCGGGGGAACAAAAAAGAGAATTGCATTTGAGTGAACTAATATGTAAATCTATTCCTAAAAGGCTAGATTTACATATAGTGAAAACAAATGGTGTCCTCTTCCGCTCCTACAAAACACAACACACAATTACGTAGGGTTTTAATACTGTAATTTAACTCCAATGAGGTTTTGCTGGACTTTGCAGCAGCACCGTGAATGCTTCCCTGCATTAATGGTTTTAATCACCTGCTAACTTCAGGTGCTTTGAATACAATGGAATCTTTAATAGTTAAGCTCAGGTCTGCGTGTGTTAAGCTGCGTAAAAAGCTGCAGTGGATCTCCCATTACGCCCTGGAAACATTACACACTTCATTGATTTCGGGAGGTGTGGTTTTGACCTCTGGCTGGACGAGGCAATCCCGGAGCAACACACACACAAGCTCGCTATACGTCTCACTGGCAGCTCCGCGCTGGAGTTTGTGCAGTGAATAGGACCCCGTGCTTAAAACCATACACACACAGAACTCTTGGAGCGGACCGACTCCCTCTTTCCATGCGACCCCATGGGCAGCGCTAAGCTCAGCCTCGCTCTTCGAGAGCTGCAGAGTCGGCAGCTTTCCTCATCTTATACACCATCTTGATTGAACCAGTGCAGCCATGTCTGCGCTCCCCTGATGATAGATACGGGAAGTGGGTGGCTTTAAAAAGAGACCGTCCTCCCCCTGCACCAACACAGCAGTGCGTGGGGAAAGTGCTGACTGGCACCACGGCCCCCTGTCGGCCCCGCGGCCCCCGAACTTGTCGCGGGTTTCATTATCGACAGAGATTGAGCCGTAATCTATTCTGTCCCGTGGCTGTCGCTGTCGCCTCATCGCCGCACACACCCGAACAACGCAGCGGGGGCCAGGAAGCCGGACGGCCCTATTTTCTTTTTTCCCTTGCCTTTTTCATATTTCAACTTACTAAAAGTGATGAATAAACAGCTTGTTATGAAGGAACCTGTGAGAAAACCGCTGTCAGAGAGCACCCTGCAGTGATGGGCTTAGATAACTAACTCAAAAATATCACCCCGCCCCCTGTTGCACGACAGACACACATGCTGAGGGGCAAAACATGCACACATACGCACTTTCAAAGCCAGTTGAATTGTGAATGCCGTCTGATGTTGCCTCTCCTTTCTCTTAGACTTTTTTCATCTTCATTTCAGTTTTTTTTTAGCTCAAAGGCCTCCTTTAAGACTTGTCGTTGAGCCGTCTATCCGTCTCCGCGCTCCCTGTCTCAGCCTTCCTCTTCATGTCCCTTTGCGTTCCTCTAACTCTCTGTTCCCCCTGTGATTCTCGAGTTTGGGTGTTATTAGGTGAAATATGTGCCACGCAGATGAGTCATCATGTCGCTCTGTCATCTCCCACCTCCTCATCCCCCAGCCCCTGCTGCTGGAGTGGAGCCTTTTCTCCTCACAACACAAACTTGCATCGCTCACACACGGTAAGATGATGTCCACAAACGCTGTCATGTCATCCTCGCGCACGCCTCTCTCACCTGACAAAGACATCAACCGCCGCTTTCCTAAAAGCAGCAGGCGCCACATCAACAGACATGCACTTGCAGACGTGTCGCTGCCTTGTTCTCTGAAGGTACCATCACTTTTGTCTTTGTATTTTATCGTGTGTATTTCTCCAGCGTTCACATGCGTGCAAATCAAATGGGCCCTTTTCCGCCACACTGAAAGTTCTGATGGAGTATGACATGCTCATACTATTTCCAAGGCCCTCCACCGGCTTACTCTGCATGTTTTTCTGACCTTTGTTTATTTGTTTCCTTGCCACAGTGACCATCGAACCTGGGCTTTGTTGGAAATGGCAGATAATCTCCTGCTTTGCATGGGCAAAGCTTTTCCTCCATGAAGCCGAGAATGTATCTACTAACCCCGAGGCAGGGCCATTTTCTAGCTCGAGACACGGAGAGGAAAGAAAGCCAGAGCGCTGCAGAGAGAGCGGTAGAGGAATGGAAAGCAAAGGCATCTGCAATGCAAATGGTCGCCCTGCAACCCTGAATAATTCAAAGTGTTGAATGGAAATCTTGCTTTTCTGATCCCCTGTCATTAACTTCTGCCGGAGTGGGCCATTCTCATTTGGGCTCTTTTGCCCTGCGCACCTCCCATTCTGTACCACCCCCTCCCCCGTCCTCGCTCACCCTCTCCCTCTGTACTTTTGCCTACTTTTCCTCTTTAGAAACCGCTTTCTCTGCTATTCATAGAAACGCTGCACGCCTGTTGCCCTGCCGTTTCCCTCCAGGTCTTCTTCACTGATAAGCCTCCGTCGCTTCCTTCCCTTTTCCGAACAGTCTGAACAGAATTGAGAGAAGAAGAAAAGAGGCCTCACTCTGTTTTTATGGCCCTAATTTCCTTGTACAGTTGATCTGTGGATTATACGCTGCCAGCAGCCATGGGGGATACAGATGGTGAACCTTTGTGAGGGCCCTCTCTAAGCTCTTCCTATTAAGAGAAAGGATTATCTCTCACTTGCTGAATATCAGATTCATACACAATGCAGCCGGTGGATTCATTGAGCGAGTTGCTTCCTTTGTTAATTGCTGCAGTGGTGGAGTTGGTTTCTTGCGCGCACTCTTTTTTTGTTTCTCTTTCTTACCCCCCGCCCCAAGCGTCATTTTTGAAAAGTAAGATGTTTGATGTTACAATGCTCTCAGCCTGCCTTTGTCGGTGCTGTAGTAAAAAAAATGTTTTGGTTTCTTCTTTTTTTTTACTTGAATGTGTTGCTTTCTGTGTCCGTCCCCCCATTGGGCCGAGAGGGAGCGGCTTAATATATTATTTGATGGATTAGAGCCTGAGCGTTTTTGAATAATTCATTCTCGGTTATTAATGTGACTGTCAGCCACTGGTGTTTCATATGCCCCTGACTCTGGGTTTTTATTGGTCACTGAAAGCCCACAGACATTGGAATTCTATTCCTAAACATAACACTGTACAGTCGGCATGGCTGTCTGCATTACACTTGTGACAGATGTGGAGATTCATTAATGGCAGGCCTTCTATGGCCTTGAATGATATCCTCTACACTACACAGTACTGGAAGAAAAGTTTTGATTTATCACTTCCAGTTTTGGGTTCCATTTGACTCTAGTATCCTTTTTTTGTTCAATACAAAAAGTTTGGAAAGTTTCCTTATTCTTTAAGCTAAGTATCCAACACATCTACAAGGGAAAGATTGCAAAGAACAGTGCAACGCCGACCATTTATCAAAATGGCAAAAGAGGTAATGAGCTTTGGGAGCATTGGAGGTTACATTTGAGTTCTTGAGATAGTTGGATATACTTTATTAATCCCCGTGGGGAAATAGTTTTCTCTGCATTTGACCCATCCTAGTGTTAGGAGCAGTGGGGCTGCCATTTTGAACAGCGCCCAGGGAGCAGTGTGGGGAACGGTGCCTTGCCGGGACTTGAACTGGTGACCTTCCAGTTGCCAAGCCAAGTCCCTATCGACTTTGCCACCACCGCCCTCAAAATATATTTAAGTATGTCATTCAAAGTTTCTAAGGTTCAAATGACATAAGAGATTTGAAAAGGAAAAAGGCTTGTAAATCAATTTCCTGAAGTTTTTCAAAAGGGAACTCTCAAACAACTGGGCCCACCACCGCAGAGTCAGTAACTGCATGTTCCAGGCAGCTTTACCTCCGTGGTTGTAGTCCTTCTTTATTGTACGCTGTCTTCACAACTCAGGGGGTTGAATGTGCCGGAGCTCTGAGACTGAGTGATTTGACCCGTGCATGATGTTACTGCGAGATGAGCTGCGGAGAGATGCTAGCATATCATTGCCCGTTGAGTTGGCTGGGCGTCTTTGTGGGCTGTGTGTATTCAGGGCGTCAGCTGCAACTCTGCAGGCTGACAGGGTTTACTGCGAAACACAGATCTCCGTTTAAGGATTGCAGCAAGTTGTGCGATTGATTGGATCGCTTTGAGGCAAGCTTTTTTGCACGGACAGCCTCCTCGTCAAAAGTGTTCTCGCTAGAATTAAGAGCATATCTTGGTTTCTTCATCCACAGGCCCTTTGATTGACACCAAAGGTGTTGCTTTGAGATTTGTAATACCTTCTTAAATCCCTTGAGGCTCTCCTGGTTTTTCCCTTCCTCCCTGCTTACCCCCTACCTTCTCCTAACGCTTGGAAGAAGTTTTAAAAATGTAATGGGAAGGAAAAACTTTGAGGCCTCCCATTTGGGGAGCTCTCCGAATCTGCTGTGTCCTCAGAACATGAAAAAAAGCTGCTTCCGCGGCCCCACCCCACACCAAGCTAGCTTCAGTGTTAACACACATGAATGCTTTATGAGTGATAGTTAAAAGACGTTCACAACATCGTCCTAGAGGGAGTTCTTCTCCTCCCGCAGCTGGTCTCCAGGGGAAACATCTGCTACGTCGAGGCGTCTAGAACTGAAGTCCACATTATGGTGAAACCACAAATCTCAGAGCTCACGCTTAGTGGGAAACATCCCGCGAAGAACCGCTCCCCTCTCCTGGGCTTCCTGCGGTCAGCCTCAGGGAAACCCCGCCATGCCAAGATTTCAGAAGCCCTGCCTACCGATGAACATCTGCGGGGACAGTGAGAAGAATTTAGAGCTATAGATATTGATTTACTGACATATTGTGTTTCAGATTTGGGATGGTTATAAGCATTGCATGAAATGTAATCTAGGCTAGATTTATATATCTATAAAGGGCATCCACATTTATAAAAGCCTGTTATTAGCCAAAGTAGCTGCTAGGGTAAGACGAAGTTGTCGGGCTGAATCAAATTTCACAAACATTTGGCCGACGTCTGGCAGTCATTCCCCCTCTGTTTATAAGTAAAGGGCATGGAAGGCAGTAAGAGTGGGTGTTTGGTTTGTTTGTATCTCTCTATGGTTTTGGTGATGTAGGTTGCATCTTCCCTGTGTGTGTGTGTGTGTGTGTGTGTGTGTGTGTGTGTGTGTGTGTGTGTGTTGTGGGTGTGTGTGATGTGTGTGTGTGTGTGTGTGTGTGTGGGTTGTGTGTGTGTGTGTTGTGTGTGTGTGTGGTGTGTGGTGTGTGTGTTGTGTGTGTGTGTGTGTGTGTGTGTGGTGTGTGTGTGTGTGTGGTGTGTGTGTGGTGTGTGTGTGTGTGTGGTGTTGTTTGTAAGGGCCCGTAGCCATCTGAAAGCAGTTCTCTGCTCCAGATGATGGATCCCTCGTATGTTTTTTGATGTCGTCCATGAAAGCCGTTGTGCAGTTAGACTTGCAACCGACACCTCGCACCATTTCCACTGGCTCATTTAATGCACATAATAAAACCGCTGCACAATCGTACTACCCAATTTTGCCAGGTGGTTATTGCCTTCTAAAATTGAATGAGCCACCCTAAGTGTGATGGTTCGAAGTTGTGTGCAGCTTAAAGGCACCATGATAGTTCCACTGATTTCAGTATGAAACCGGCAGAGGAGCAAAGCAACCAAACACACAAAGCAGTCGTGTAAAGAGAGCTGACTATAGCAACTGAATGAGCTGGAGTCGCTGCATATTATATTCCACAGAAGAGATACATTTGGGACACTTGTCTTGTTCTCTGCTCGCGGTGTCGGCAGCGCTCTGCAATTTGGGACCAATCCTCCATCGCATGTCGTGCTTTGTCTTTCATGTGTGTGTTGTGTTGCGATGTGTTTGCCCGACTCGGTCACAATTCAGTCGGATTCACTTGCAGTCTGTTTATGTGGGTCTGCACAGATAAGTTGGGTCCGTATGTGTAGGCGAGGGACAAAGAGACATTATACTTTTGTCCCGCACCCTCCATGAAAGCCTTTGACCATGTAGAACATAGGTATGTGTGTGGCTAGTGTGTGTGTGTGTGGCCCATTCAAGCCTGAGCCTGTGACAAAGCTCAGCCTACTGCAATTTTGATGTTTTATGTGACCTTGTCCGTTCTTTCCCGGTGTTGATGCAACCATCCCCTCCTCCTCCCCCTCCTCCTCCTCCTCCGCATGTGCTCTGACAAGGGCAAGGTGGATCTGAAACCCAAGGTTATTTTCACCACCGAAACCCAATAAAAATGCACTCCTACTTTTTAATAAAGCAATTATAACTTATTGCCGAGTTCAATTAATTTTAAGTTTTCCATTAGCAGAGAATTCTGAAATTGCCTCAGAATTGTAGGATATTTTTCACAGCAGCAAAGCACCAATGGATTTGAATGCTGTTCATAGTGTTGTAACGTGTGTGGGTTTGCACGTTATACACAGTTGTTACACAATTACAATCAAAGTATGTTTTGTTTTAGGTGCTGTGTATTTGGAAGGAGGCTTGGAGGAGTCCCGGCAGCTCTTTGGAAGACTGCTTTTCAGCACACAGGTAACAGCTCTGGTTTCCTTTTCATCTCTGTAGTTGTATGTACCGGTTGCCTATTTTCTTTTGTATACTCTCGTGGTTTTACATCATTCAAAGAGACGAGGTGCGGACACATTGCACAACATTTTATTTTCTTTGATTTGTGGAAGACAGAACTGTTTTCACCGAAACAGCCTCTTTTGTTTGTTTTTAACCCACACTATGCGCGTTCTGGCAAGCACCACATATGGCACG
Source organism: Pseudochaenichthys georgianus (assembly GCF_902827115.2). NCBI lineage: Eukaryota > Metazoa > Chordata > Actinopteri > Perciformes > Channichthyidae > Pseudochaenichthys > Pseudochaenichthys georgianus. Next base: position 20,219,476 of record NC_047522.1, on the reverse strand, counting down.
GTACAGAGTCGTTGCCAGCCTCAGAACCTGAGATCTCAAATAATCTTGCTTGACCCCGCAATACTTTTGACTAGCTGCGCATTGTGTGCATTGTACTGATATGCACAAAGATAAAACAATAGGACTGGGAAGAAAGAAAATGTGGATGAGCCACAGCGCGGCTTGTATATTTTGTGAAATGAACTGAAGGTGTGGAACATTGCAATTTGCCAGTCTTGAGCAGGACACCTGCTATTGTTTGCAAGTGTGTGTGATCAGCAGGCATGAATAATTGATGAATGGATCAGTATTTGCATTTATCTTGGAAAGAACTGTTATGAGTCAATTAAATGACTTGCAGCACATCCAGAATGTAGCAGCAGGCTTTGTTCTAATTGGCTATTGTGGGCGTTAGTCTTCGATTCAGCCGGCGACTCCCACACACAACAGGACACATGGCTGGAATACGTTTGATCAAATATGTTCGATTTTTGAGGGACCAGATCAGAGGCTTCAGGGCTCTATCTTTGAAAACTTCACACCATGAAACAACTGGGGAAGAATAACATTAACCCGGGACCATCCCGGAAACGTTTTTTTATAAAAACAAATAATTCAACCAATAGTTCTGTTTTTAAATCATAGCATTTATTTTTACTTTTTGGCCAATTTCAGCTAGTCATTGTGTTTGAGTGCCAATCCTTACAGTATTGTGTCCCGTTGTATATCTGAAACGTCCTTGGGTTTAACTGTCTTCCTATGGCCATGAAGATGTTATCAAGTTGTCAAAGTACACTCTTTATGAAGAGCAGTGTAGCATTTATTGGTATAGGCATAGGACACACCATGCAGACAAAGAGAAAGATCATTTCTCAAACATGTCTGTTCTAAATGTGAATAAAACTGGCAGCATTGATCACGTTAATATCCAATAGCACCACCAGATACCTGCTGTTATTTTATTTGTTCATCACTCAGGGAGAAAACAGATGAGAGGAAAGCTAGCTGCGCTTACAATACAACACTCCAGATGGGACATTTTGCGTTTAACAGATAAAGACGAGGTGGATTAGTAACGTGTTTTTGGAGAAAAGGAGCCCTAATGTTGTATTATATCAGATTCCGAAATTGTTTCACTATCTTAGCTGAACTCATTCTGTATATTTTAAATAATAATTTGCACATCACAGAATCTTGAATTATTATTGAGTAACGCGTCCAAGCTCAGAAATTCAGACGAGATTAGGTTAGAGTGAAGAAAAAAGCTAGATCTAAAGGGTTCTAAAGTCCGGTCTGAACAGATTTATGACATTTTCGTCCAAGAAAATCGATGACCTGCATGAGCAAAAGTCATTATTTCATTGGTTGTTTTGTATTTATCAAGTTCCAACATTTGGGGAAATTGAAACGGCTGCGGGTAAAAAGAAACCTCATGTCAGTGTGACTGTTTTGCACAGTCCAAGCTGCGCTATAAAACCTTTACAACCACGACGACCAATGATGAATTCCAAAGCCATTAAATACGGTCAATATGCTGAACTCTAGTGGATAGCAGAACCACAGTTCAACCACAGCCGAGGGAGCATGTTGCATGAGACTCCGAGGACCATTTGTGCAGGCCAAAGTTGAGTGATTTCCAACTTTTTAGACATGCAGACTGAGGATTGAAATAGTTTGGCTTGTCACTCCCCTGCTGAATCCTCCTGATGGCTTCTCTGTCACACAAAGCTGAGAGGAGACAGATGGACACAGACCAGAAAGCCAGCCGGGTGTTGCAGGGTGGAGGGTGGGGGGGTAGAGGAGAGTGGCAGAAACACAGAGACAGACACACAGAGGGTGAGGTACTTTTTTTTTGGTCTGCAGCACAACTTGAATCCGTCTCTGAATGGGACTTCACGTCGCACATTACCCAAACTAATGAGAGGAAGTGTACAATTGAAGGTCTCTCCATTTCTCACTCCCTGGAAGGTTTTGTCGGTACGGTATTCCATTCGCACATGGCTGATCAATCCGGTACCCTCCTTTTCTCTCTCTGCAACAACAGGATGCTGGCTGGTGTCTCTCCTCGGCTCCCTCTTATTTTTCTCTGTCTTTCCTATTCCATTCTTTCCCTCTCTAGCACTCCAAGGAAGTCATTTTCCCCCCACAGATGTTTTTGCTCCACTCCTCTTATGACAAGTCGCCGCACAAGCTCCTCAACTCCGGAGGTAGAATTCCAAAATTGGACTTCCCCAAGACAAAGCATGCATGTCATTTCCACCCTCAAGAAACTATCCAGACACACTAACGGCCACCATTTCCCCCCCCTCTCCCCCTTTTCCCCCCCCTCTCCCCCTTTTCCCCCCTCTCCCCCTTTCTGTTATTCCATAATTGTATGGCATTCATGGCTGGAGCGCAACAGTTATTTTCATCTCTTGTTTTTTTCTAACATTTCACCTTCGCTGGCACTGTTCCCCAACAACAGGGCTCTCGCAGTGGATGGAATCCGGCTCCATTGCACACAGAAGCCCCGAGGAAACAATAGATGCTAATTTGCTAATGATGTTACTGTGGTTATTAAAGCATCTGCAGAGTGGCAGGAAGCATCTTCTTCAGGGGGAGCTTGCTTGATTGCTCCCAACCTGGACTCAACAGCAGGGCCATATTGCTGGGAGTACATGTTGATGCCACGGTGCTGTCCTGAGGCACTCTTCTGAGGAGCATCATCCTGATGATGATCTTACCAGTTACCCCACGGCTAATCTCTTGGATTTTTACGAACACCAGCAAACAATCGCCAAATGGAACAACGGTTGCTGTGACAACCGAGATGGTCACCATGGCACTGTGCTGGTTGCTTTTGGTGGAATGGCATCGCAGCCATTCAGTTCTGGCTCACTATGGCTGTGACATCGAGGCTTGTTCACACCTTTGTTACACATGTCTGGCGTCTTTCTGTTCTCTAGCATTCGACTGACAGAAGGGTGCCACCGTGACCATAGACAGGCAAATTATCATATGGATGTTACCTGTTATATTTAACATTTCTTATGTCCCTTTGTTTCCCATTTGGTAAGCTTACTTGCCTGTCCCCCTTAGTTTCCTGTGTCTCTGTATACATGACTTGTGTTCTTGTACTTCATGTTAGTGCAGGATGTCCTTCCAGCTTCAATAGATTAATTCAGTTCAAATCGTCGACATCTGTTCATTTCTTACCAGAAGGTAACTAATTGGTGAATTTCCACAACACTTGCTACCTCTGTTACTTCCGAGTCAATACTTTAAAGGGTTTTACAACAGCTGTCTTTCAACTCACTCAAACAGAAATATAATCCACGGTGTTCTGAATCGACTGGATTTGCAGAAAAAGGCCAGAAACCAAGCATTTGATAAATATAACTTATTCTGGTATTGTTTTTGGTCTCTTGGTGCACCAGTAGAGTGTGCTAGGCTTACATGTTCACACAGGTGAAAGGCTGTCTCACACCTCCCTCTATACTAAAGGTCAGCTCGCTGGCTCGCAGCTAAAGACTCCTGTCTGTGATGTATTCAGGTGCATTCAAGCCAGTTCTTTCTGCGTAAGCACAGATTATTAATGTGTGATCCCATCCAAAGAACATGCACTGGACGTGGGCCAATTTGAGAATGAGCAAGTGTTTCTATTTTCTGTTGCGTGAACCACAAACAATGCACTCCACTTCTCCTTTCACTCGGCTACTCTTTACCTATCAATGGCCCAATGTCCCTTTCTGTGCAATTTGTATGCTTCGTCGTGTGACAGCTACAGACAATATGTCCAACGTGTGAATGAGAGCGTGTGTGCTCTCTCCACTGTCCTTGGTTTAGTGAGAGTGGAAAATAATCTCGATGTGACTACAGCAGCCCGTGTATTTTTTGGCCTTCAGCCTTTATTATAGAGACAGGACAGATGGAGTTGGAAAGGAGAGAGCATGGGGGATTACATGTAGAGAAATGGCAACAGGTCGGATTCAGTTACATTTGGTTAGTGCCCTTTTCTACCAGGTGAGCTATGTTCGAGACATTGTTGTCTTTTGTTTACATTTTTGGAACACATATGGCCTATAATGAGACTCATCAGAATCTGAGAAGGAAGCGTTGGTATTGGATAAATTGCAGCAGAAAACGCATATATATTTCAGGTAGTGTAGAAGTTTCGCTTTTTGCCTCGACCCATAAATCACACGATGGACTTCGCCAAACGGTCTACACCAGTTTTCTCCTATTTGGAAGATCACCTTGAACATGTACTGGCAGAAGCCTCCGTTTTGGACTTGGGGCCGCTTTTATGTTGGTATTGATTAGCGACGCTATCTCTTATTGATCTCCCTGCTGCACTACTGCGTTTGATGGATTGATTGGCAGCCTGCAGCTAGAGGACCAATTTGTCAAGGAGCATTGGACCTTGTCTGCAAAGAGCACCATTATGTCCCAGTCCTGGATGGCCAACAATCCCAGGGGTGTGTAGGGGTATAGAGTGTGTGGGTAGAGGGGTACTGTATATCCTGGTGGTGACTATTCACGGTTGGCTTGTGAGCCCTGAGTATCTGCGAGCCTTTGTCTCAAATCCCCCGGGAGTTACAGAAGCGCCGATTGCAGCCCACCTTAGAACGGAGATTCATAGGAGGCTTCATGAAGTTGCCTTTCATTATGCTCATTATGGGTATGCTGTTGACATTCAAATAAACATTTTGCATATGTTTCTTTTTCTTTTTTCTGATTGTAGCACTAGAGTTCCATCCTCCAAATGGCTGGGATTCAGCTGCTGCACATGGTGATTTGCGCCCCAGTAATTATACCTTCCTCGTGCTGGGAGAGAGACCGGAGTAGGGAGAAAAAAAAACCTGTTGTTATTCTTAAATCCCCACTGGATGCTGGCTTAATCATTGTCTGCCTTGTCTTTGGCATGGCTGTAAATTGAAACATTAGCTGTTAGGGTCTATATACAGCATGTGGGCGGATCGCGTGTGCCTTGTGGATGGATTTTCATCACAAGCCCCGGCAACGTGTGCATACTTCACTTCCTCCGGCGTAGAGGCATCACTTACAAGTGTATTTGCGGCAATTTGTGCAAACTGCAATACCCGACGACAAAAACCCCAGTCGCATTCACATGCAGGCTCCGTGTTGACTTGGATACCGCTATGTCTTTAGTGCTTTTCAGCTCCAGTCCCAGGCCAAGAAACAAGCAAACCAAAAGGAAGCATTGCTCAAATGTATTGACCACTTTCATGAATTTTTTCATTGGCTGCTCAAGGCGATGGGTTGCCAGCTGGCTGGGTTGAGAAGATGAGGCGCCCATTCGATGCCGCTGACCACACACAACCCTCCCTGTGGGCTATTGCACATTTTAAAGGTTTATCTCCTTGAACCTTTTAAAACACCTGAGTGATACTGTACTTTAGAGGCCCTCGCCACAACTCTATCGCCGCTATGACTCACCTAACGTTAGACCCCAGGCCGAAAGCTGCTTCTGACTCGCGTTGTCCTTGGCAACAACTTGAGAGCCACAGCTTCCTACTCTCTCTCTCTCTCTCTCTCTCTCTCTCTCTCTCTCTCTCTCTCTCTCTCTCTCTCTCTCTCTCTCTCTGTGCTGTCTATTTTTCAGCCTCAATCTCTTCTACCATTCAATCTTGCGTGGAAACCTCAGCGCACGTTTAAGGAAACATGTTGATCTCGCACATATTTCTCTCCACAGGCAGGGGACTCCAGCGCTGCCAATGTTTGTCTCCAGAGACAACGCACCTCTCAAAGCCAAATCCCACCAACCCTCAAACCGCAACACCCTCGCCTTCCACTCAAATCCAACATCACCACCCTCACTCACTGTCAAATGGGGGGTCGGTATAAAGACCTTTTGGTCACAAAATGAGATGCCATCTCACTCAACTGCTGTAATCTCGCCGCCCCCAGTGGGGTTTGATGGCATATGAAAGCACAACTACTAAAGGAATGAATGGCCCCAAATAGTTAAAGGAGCCATTTTGCCTTTTTGGATTTACCCTTACCCTTGTAGTGTGTTATATGTTTTTTTGTTTAAATCCCAAAGTTCATGCCAGAGGGAGTTTATCTCCCCCCCCCAATGTGTAGTACACTTGCGCTTCTATTGGCTAGCACTCCAACACATTGTATGTGATAGGCTACCTGTTATCTATTAGCAGCTGACCAATCATAACAGTGCCAGCCAGCTGACCAATCAGAGCAGACAGGGCTCTGGTTTCATAGAGAGGGTGAAAAGAGGTGCTGCAGCAGCAGGCAGTATGAGACAAATAAAGCATGTGAACATGTCACAGTGAAAGCACAAAACACAATTATGAGCCTAATAGGGCCTTTTTAATAAATGAAACACTTTATCAAGAGTTAATTTGTGAAATTGAGGCGCTTTCTCTTATATAAGTGACAGTGAGTTGACAAGACATGTTAAGTCTCAGGGGCTTTGACAAGCATCTCAGCTTTTCCCCGTATATCTACAGGTATGCACATTATAACTTTGTGTCAGTGTAAAGGTTTCCTGTCCACCGGAGAAGCCAATGGGACTTTTTCTAGACATACCATTGCATCACAGAAAAATGCGCAGAGCTGATGAAATTCAACAAAAAAAATGCAATACTTTAAATCCACCTTATTATCATACAAGGTTCTTTTTTCAAGGCTGGGACCTTTTAATTATGTGTGAAGCAAACAAATATTTGTATTTAATGTTTATTTTTGAAGTGCATTTTTTGTTTTGTTAGAATGATGTTGTTTTTGTGAGCATGGTTGACCCCAACACAAAGCGGGGCCACTACCATTTATTTAGTTTGACTGCTCACCCCCCCCCTTTCTCTGTTTCTGTCTTGGCAGGGTCTACAGGAGGTCTGGCTCAACTACCCAGCACACCCCCTGCAGGTTGGTTGTGAAATGTTTTATTGAAGATGTTTATTTTGGACTATGTGCCTCCCATTAAAACTCGCCTCACCCCTAAGACACACATATTCTCTCATTTGAAGTTTTCTGCCTGGATGTAGGTTTTCTCTCTCTCTCTCTCTCTCTGTGTGTGTGTGTGTGTGTGTGTGTGTGTGTGTGTGTGTGTGGTGTGTGTGTGTGTGTGTGTGTGTGTTGTGTGTGTGTGTGTGTGTGTGTGTGTGTGTGTGTGTGTGTGTGTGTGTGTGTGTGTGTGTGGTGTGTGTGTGTGTGTGTGTGTGTGTGTGTGTGTGTGTTGTGTGTGTGTGTGTGTGTGTGTGTGTGTGTGTGTGTGTGTGTGTGTGTGTGTGTGTGTGTGTGTGTGTGTGTGTGTGTGGCTGGCTGAGGTGGGCAAGATGTTATCTATTCTGCCTGAGGCTGACTAAGTTCTTTATACCCGTCACAAGGCCCCCAGCAGCCTTCCACTCATCTTCCTCGTTCTGCTCCTGTGTCTCGCTGCTTCCATGTTGGTATAGACCCTAATGTACTTTTTCATTTCCACTGTCCCTCTTCCTCCTCACATATTTCTCCTGCTCTCCATTCTCATGATTATTTCTCTTCCCTCGCTCTGCCTGATCTGCCCAGAAACATTGAACATGTCAACAGTGTTTGTTTGAAATTAGGATTTGGAAGAAGAGATCAAAGATGCCATAACAGGATTACAGTCCCGAATCACACGAGGCCTCCAGGGACCTCTCTGATGTGTCTGTGTGGAGAAAGTGTTTCTTTGTGTGGATGCCGACACTCGTCTTTAAGCAGTTCATTCTCTTCATCTCCCTGCGTGTGCACGAGTGTTGCTGCGTCTTCATATGTATATTTTTGCATATCCATGTTTGGCCCCAAAATAGCATTGTTTGCTTCTGTTTAGGTACATTTGCGTATGTTTGATTTTCCCCTCGTCTTTCCCTCATCACCTCGCTTTCTTTTTATCCCCAAATGCTGAGGACCCAGAGTGCTTGGATGTTTTATGTTCAGCTCTTGAGGCTCAGAATAGCTCATTATAGTCAGCAGCTTGTGTTCCTAGTGAGATGCGCAGCTGGGGCCCAAGCAGCGGGCACCGTGGTCAGGGTGGAGTCCCGGGGTCAGCCCCCCTAGCCCTCGGTAGTGCGGGGGGAACCTCCACAGTGTGCTGCTTCTGAGCCGCGGCCTCATTACCACACACTGTGTATGTGTGTGAGGTTTCCTGAGGGTGGTCCCCTGCCAGTGGGGTAACGCCTGTTAAATTGTGCCAACCTCTTGCTAGCTTGATAGCATCCTGACCTTTTGCCTTGAGATGATCTCATCAAAGCAGTTTCACACAAGGAAAAAACAGCTTTCCCTTTCGTTATTTATGTATTTAATTATTTATTCTATAACTGATGAGAGCCCCCAGCAGCTTACGCTGGAACATTATGCCCAGAAAGTTGTTGCTGAGAATTAACAAGGTGTTGTCCCTCCTCCCTGCCCACCAGGACGATAAAGCAGAGGTGAAAGAGAGAGCCGTCTTAATGAGGTTTGAGTGGATGGCAATGGCAGCTCGCCATGGCGTGGGTAATTATGCGTACAACCTTCTTTGGCATACACGCATACATTAGCCATGCCACGCCGTGCCTTGCAGAGCGCGGTGGAATGCTACGTGGTTGACAGGCAAATCTTTATGTCTTTCGTGTTTGCTCGATCCGCACCAGCGCATCATCAACCCCAGCCCTCCAGAACAATTTACCCAAACGTCATTTACGTTTCGAGTCTGGGTTTCAAATAGTTTCTTTGGTTTTATTGGGAGGAATCACGAGTGTCAGGATCTTTGGGTCTCAAAAGACCTCGGCTCTGATTCTGCTTTCTGTCCGGACTGAGCTGAAAGTGATGCTTTGAAGCCATTTCAAAAGATTTTTTTTTTTTTTCCGCAACTGCTGTTGATTTCTTTTTTCCCCCTCCTCTCTCCACTTCGTTTGAAGCCTTGCTGGCGGCCTTTCCCCCTGAAGGATAGCTTGTGCCTGTAAGAGCTGAACTCGTCAGATGCCTTTTAGTTGTGATGTATGACATTTAAACGCCTTTCGTTAATTAACAGAGGGGGGAAAAAGGCAAGAAATGTTTCGTAGGACACATTGGAAGATGGAACCATGACATTACAGGCAGTCCAATTAAAATACCGAGTTTAAAGCAACATCTCTGCTCTATGCACTAGCTTGACATTGGAGACTCTGAGAAAGCTGTTTACAATCCTTTATGAAAACACAGACAACGGAGAGGCTAGATAATAAAGAAAGTAGCCATCTTCCCGGGGAGAGCCTTGAATGGAGCTCTATTTATTATTATTATTATTATTTTTAGGGCGTTTTATATACAACAGCACACTTACAAAGTCTATTTAATGTGCTTTAGTTTCCTTTGGATGTCCACTCCCCACACATCCATATGGCTCTGTGTTTCTGTTTGCTTGGGAACAGATATCTTGGTCAAGCCTACAGTTGTTCCACGCAGAGACCAATTAGATGTTTCGAGCAGTCTAATTAATGCAGCCAAAAGGAAATGTCTTTATTTAACCAACACGCATGCACATATTTTCCAAGCTTATCATTTATTTTCCTAATGAGCACAGGCATGAGCAAATACCGTAGTCAAAGCTGCGGCGTGTTTTGCCGAGGCATTTCTACCTCTGAACTCACCAAGCCCTAAAGCTGAATTTAATAATAGTCTACAGCAATTTCACATCCAAAAGCTATTCTTTCCAAACGTATCGAAGTCACGAGGCCGGCAGTCTCTGATGTAGCCTGCTTCAGATCAAACACGACTTACATTTGCACCGAGTCCACAGAGATATTAATTGACTGTTTGAATCACCAGATTTTCCGAGAGCGAGAGAAAGGCGAGCTGTTT